>NC_059077.1:9775611-9918364 GCF_020497125.1 Mauremys mutica
ACAATGCACTGCTCCATAGTCGATGCTAGCCATGGTAGTGAGGACGCACTCCGCCAACTTAATGTGCTTAGTGTGGACATACGCAATCGACTATAAAATCAATTTCTAAAAATCAACTTCTATAAAATTGACCTAATTTCCTAGTGTAGACATACCCTCAGACTGATTTGGTTGCTCCTGCAGTTATTGCAATCACTGTGCCTTCTCATCATCAATCAATGTACTTCTAAACACTTCCCCTCGAACTCATCAAAAGCCATATGGCGAATGCTTTTCATGAAAAACCTTACTAAAATGTTGACCTTTTGAGAACTTCCAGAGAGCTCTAATTACAGCCACTGAGGAAAGGTAATGGAGTAGATATTGTGATAATCTAAACCAGAAGACATTCTTGGCTGAATTCAGTGAATTTTATCACCTGGAAGACTGAATGAGAAAGAATTGTGACTCAGGGAGTTTTTTTTAAACTAGAGTATAGTGTTTTTAAAAATAATAATAATAACAAAACCGCGAAGTCTCTGTATAGAATGTGATGTAGAAAACATAGGCGTGAATGTGGATGCCTTTTTGTAGGCATTTTGGCAATCATAATCAGTCACACTGAAGTACTGGCCTTGGGTTAACACAACAGAAATGAAAAGGTTGAGAGCCAACCGTTATATATAATCCTTCTTTGAAATGATTTTCCTTTCTTCAGGACAAACTAGTTTGACACCAGCAGTCTTTGCCCTAGGAAAGTTTTCCTTTGATCTGGCTTTGTGACTGAAAAACTACAAATTCCGCCATTTTACCATTTCTTGCCTTTCTTCGAAGAAGCTAATTGATCCCTTCTGCTTATCAAGATGTCCCTGCCCAGAACTCGTGGTTTTTCCCTCCCCAAGCATAGCTTGAAAAGAAAGTGAGCCTAAATGGCTGATACATCAGGATAGTAGAGTGGGGGAAATGCTCTTAATCTGTTCTTTTGTGATTTTTTTCCGAGCTTTACTGGACTTTTAAGTTGGTTTGCAGTACAGTCCCATGTGGTATAAGGGTCTTTACCAATTGATAGCACTCCACATCAGACAGACAAGGCTTAGTCGAGGCAACTGGTGCCATCAGAACACTTGCTCATTCTTGAGATCTCCGACTATTTAAAAGCCTGACAGCATTTTAGCTTTACATGAAGCAAAGACAGCAGCCTGAGAATATCTACTCCTTATTAACTCAAACAATCTACTAATTTCATCTATTAAACCACACCTGTCTCTCCCCCTCGCGTACGTTCTCATTCCTCCCCCCCCTTTCCTTTCCTCCCTATAAACTGGAAAGGGGTATAATAATAACTTCCTGCCTCCACAAAAGGTGGTTGCTAAGATGTCAATATGTGGTAAGCTATATTTGGTAGCTTCTCTTCTCCACCACTGTGCATAATGAGCAGTCTACACCATGTGTGGCTTAGGTTAATATGAACCTTCACATCCCCTGAAGCAGACATAATGTTTGTAACCTACAAAGTGATTTTATAGTGTTGACAAAAACCTAAGTGTTCCCCCCAACACCTGAATAGCTCTTGTGTAGGCTCAAATAGCTTCTCTTTCGTCTCACAACCAACAGAAGTGGGAGAATACCATACAAAGATATTACCATCACTCAACTTTTTTTTTCCTCTAATATCCTAGAAACAACCGACATGGCCATGTTCATATCAATCTCATATCAAGTAGTGTTGTCTAATATCAGAAATCTCCTTCATTCATAATTATGCAACTTTACAGACCCTTTTATCACTACTTGTGAGATTTTTTTTTCCCTAAAATCTTAACTTTTCAAATATACCCGTTCTTTGAACCCATGATGTTTCTCTATGCCCTGATCTTCTAATTATAACTTGGCTAAGAATTTTGGCCCCTCGCCCCACTCATTTTTGGAAAAATTTTTTCAACTGAAATAGGGGGGGGGGGGGGAAAATTACTGTTTTTGGTCAATGTTATCCTTGGGAAATTTTGAGTTTTCATCAAAAAAAATAAAATAAAAAAGTTTTTGGTCAAAGGGATTTTCAGCCAAATACATTATTTTGATGAAACCTCATCAAATTGTTTCTTGGGTGAAAGCAGAGAGACGCTAAGGCCAGTTGAAGTACGGTAATATCTTTTAGTGGACTAACTCAAATCTGTTGGTGAGAGAAAAAGCTCTCAAAGCTTACACACGAGCTCTTTCTTTGCTCAGAGGTCCCAAGTACCTTATCATCTCTCAGCGAACTGAAGTTGGGTCCATATAAAAAATATTAGCTCACCCACTTTGGTTCACTCTGTTCTGGGAACCAACACAGCTGGTACAACAACCACTGGCATACAAACATGGGAAGCAGACAGTGTTTCCACAGGTATTTTCATATTTGGTGTCTGGTATACATACATACATACACATACATATATATAGGTTGACAAACACACTTTGTTTTTTGTTTGTACATTTAAAGAAAAGCAGTTTCCATAGAAAGATCCTCCAACCAACCATACCTTCCAATGGGTGATGTCTTCGCAACTCTTTCATTATGCATTCAGACACTGTCTTTTCTGTGTACTACCTTATGATTGCTGTGTTTGCTTGTAGTTACATGTCAGTCCTAAAGTATAAGAGGTAGGAGAGACAAGGTGGGTGAGGTAATATCTTTTATTTCGTAGTGTCGTGCCTGTACACAAATTAGGATTGTTTTAAAAATAACTAAAAATTTCATGTTGGTGTAAATTGTTGCGGGTCCTGATCCAAAAGTTGGAATATATGTTGGGGGCAGAGTCCGCAAGGTATAATGTAAGGGGGGGTTGTGGGTACTGACTAACTCTGTTACTTCTGTGCTGCTGCTAGGTGGCGCGATGCTGCCTTCAGAACCTGGACGCAAATGGCAGTTCCGCCGTGGAGAATCGGCAGTTTACCAGCCGGGAGCCCAGCTCTGAAGGCAGAGCCACTACCAGCCACCAGCACAGAAGTAAGGATGGCAAGTTATGGTGATTGGACATCCTTAATTCTGCACTGCTGCCTGTTCGAACTGGGCCCTCAGTCAGCAGCCACCACCTTATGCGGCCACCCCAAACACGAAGGCAGCGCAGAAGTAAGGGTGGGTAATACCGACAACCCCTCTAAAATCAAACTGTTGTGCACCCACCGCCAGCAACCCTTTTTTCCCTTTTTGGGGTCAAGGCCCCCAATTTGAGAAATGCTGGTCCTCCCCCAATTAAATCTGTGTAGTACATGGTGAAAGCACACAAAAGACCAGATTTCACAGTCCGTGATGCATTTTTCATGATCGTGAATTTCGACGGGCTCTATTTATTGGACCAACTTCTGTTGGTGAAAGAGGCAAGCTTTTGAGCTGCACAGAGCTCTTCCTCATGTCTGGGAAAGGTACTCCGAGTGTTACAGCTAAATACAAGGTTAAAGAGATAGTTCAGCATAAGTAATTAGCATATATTCTGTCTGATAAACCATCTGCCAAAGATGGCAAAGTCAGATGTACCAATTGCACAAGTTGTGGAGTGGCTGGTAAATGGCTAAGTCTTGGTGGGTGCCTATAACTACACGGAGGTAGACTACAAGGAAGAAAAACACAAAGGCCAAATCTACATGTTCTATCTTCATCTCCTATGTTTTATATTTAAAGAAACAGGATCAAACTTCAACAATGACTCAAGACCTTCTGCACTGACTTTTTTCTTTTCCCCAACAAGGACTGTTAATACCTTCTCTTAATATCGTAGACTATTAGGGTTGGAAGGGACCTTGGGAAATCATCTAGTCCAGTCCCTTGCTCAAAGCAGGATCAATCCCCAGATTTTTACCCCAGTTCCCCCAAATGACCCCATCAAGGATTGAACTCATAACCCTGGGTTTACCAGCTCAATGCTCAAACCTCTGAGATATCCCTCCTCCCCAAAAGTCAGATTTTTACAATCATAGTGAGAAGCTTATCACCTGAAGCACTATCAAGTGAGGGACGTTTTTCCCCTGTAAAAGATCTTCTACTACTATAGGGGAAGAGAATAAAAGAAATTGTTAAAATGGAAGCATTACTTCTTACATTTCAAATTATTTAACTGTTTTCCCTTTCTTTTTTCTGCTTCCCATAACGAAGAAAGGGTGGAAAGGAATCCTCATTGGTTTCTGTCTTTTTTTCTGCTGAAATGAATACTTTAATGCTGCTGGGATCCTTGTATTGTTAATGAGTTGTTAGGGCACCTGAAGTCTTGCACAAGCATCTTTTGAGTATTTAAAATCTCGTTAAATATATAAATAGTAAAAGATTTTTAATGGGGTTCAATGGGAATAAATTGAGCTGGGCAGGAAAAATTTTTTCCGGTCCCATTATTGTTTGTTATTTAAAGTTTTCAAGAAAATTTGAAATCTTTTTTTTTTTTTTTTTTTTGCAAACTGATAATCCCCTCTACCCTTCTTCTCCCTCAACACAAATTGGATCAGGTCACCTGAAATGTTTCATTTCCATAATTTTGAAACACTTCATTTCAATATTGATTTTTTTTAAATAAAATTTTTAGCATCATTTATCTAAAATTTCAAAATGAAAAGTCATTTTGAATCAAAAACCAAACTGAACATTTTCAAAACTTCTAATCGGGAGACTCATCAGAACCAACTCTTTCTTGCAAACAGTTCTGGTTTTGAGGAATCCCTGTTTTCTGACCAAAAGGATTTAGCTGGAAAATTCCCAGCTATCTCTAAACTGGTAAAAGCTTGGGATAACTTGGAACAAAACTCTGAATCACACTTTTCTGGAATAATAAACAAGGCTTTTAAAGCATTGTAAACCTTGTTGGGCCCAAAACACTCCTACCCCTTCAATACAACAGTGAAAATGCATGAGTTCTGCGTGTGTCATGTTACAGAAGTTTCACAAATACATAGACCCCCTCCCCCATGAACCTAAAATATTTGTACAATTTTTTTGGCCATAAGGCACATGCTAGATAAATAAAAAAATATTATGTCTACAATGCTCAATGTGATTGCAACTGGTTTAATTCTTTGTCTTAATTGTTAGCAGATCAGAATGAAACCTAGAGTTAAGCAAATTCAGGTGAATGCTATTTCTTGGATTGCAGTGGTAGATTTAGACAGTTGGAAAGTCATGCATTGAAATAAAATCACTATGTGCAGTAGAAAGGGTAAAGCTGTCAGTCTCTTCTTCAACTAGCGACCATTACTACCAGATTGTTTTTATTTTATTTATTTTTTTAAGCCACAGCTCCCTTGTAGTGTAAGAAGTGACATTTCCACAAGGTAAATTCTGTCTCTGGCTTCACCAGAGCATATCAACCTTTAACTAGAGGAGAGTACATTGAGACGCTTGTTCATTTTCCATGCTCAATTAATCCTAAACCTTCCTTTGGAGCACCCGCTGTCAAATGTGTCAAAACATACAGTAGTTTTCTGATGTGGATTCCACCTTATTAGGACCTGTGCTGGGATAGTCAACTCTTTCTTTTTTAATGTTATAGCCATTGATCATCCTGATTTTGCTGACTTTGGCCAGGCGGAATTCAAACTTTGCTTCCACACTAAGAAAATTATTGATTACTAAGGCTGCTTTAATATAAAGATGAAATAAATGCTATTTTCATGGATTCCTTCAAATTTCCACACCAGTGGAGCAACAATGGTGTCAGCAACACAGTTTTTATTTTTATTTACCAACACGGAGGAATTGGTAGCAAATCTGAAGATGGAAGGCAATTTGGGTGAAAGTCATCCTGAAATGATAGATTTCATGAATCTAAGGAAAGAAAGGTGTGATAGCAGCAGAATAAGAACAATGGGCTTCAAAAAAGCAAACTTTAACAAACTCAGTGAACTGGTAGGTATGGTCCTATGGGAAAAAAAAATCTAAAGGAAAAAGGAGTTCAGGAGAGCTAGCGGTTTCTGAAGGACACAATTTGAAGGCATAACTGCAAACTGTCCCAAGGCAAAGGAAAGATAAAAAGACTAGTAAGAGGCCAGTATGGCTCCACCAGGAGTTTTTTAATGATCTGAAAATCAAAAAGGAATCCCATAATAAGTGGAAACAAGACAAATTGCTAAAGAGGCGTATAAAAGAACAGCACAAGCATATAGGCACAAAACCAGAAGGCTAAAGGACAAGATTAGTTACACTCAGCAATGGACACAAAAGGAAATAAGAAGAGGTTCTTTAAATACATTAGGAGTAAGAGAAAGACAAAGGATAGTGTAACTCCTCTACTTATCAGAGAAGGAGAGCTAATAATGGACGATATCAAAAGCAGCAAAGAGTCCTGTGGCACCTTATAGACTAACAGACGTTTTGGAGCATGAGCTTTCGTGGGTCTATAAGGTGCAACAGGACTCTGCTGTTTTTACAGATCCAGATTAACACGGCTACCCCTCTGATGGATGATATCAAGAAGGCTAAGATGTTTAGTGCTTATTTTCCTTCCATCTTCACTAAAACGCTTTATGGTGACCAGATATTCAACACAATTAATATTCATAACAAGGGACAACAAATGCAAGCCAAAACAGAGAAAGAACAGGTTAAAGAATATTTAGATAATTAACTGCATTGAAGTTGGCAGGGCCTGATTGAATTCATCTGAGGGGTACTTAAGGAACTAGTTGAAACAACTTTGGAACCATTAGCAATCATCTTTGAGAACACCTGGAGAACGGGTGAAGTCAAAGAAGACAGGAGAAAGGCAAACATAGTATCTATCTTTAAAAAGGGGAACAAAGAAGACCCAGGGAATTATAGACCAATCAGCCCAACTTCGATACCTGGAAAGATACTGGAACAAATTATACAATTTCTGTCTTACTGGATGAAGGGAAGCAATAGACATGATATATTTTGGTTTTAGTACAGTTTTATACACAGTCCCAGATGACCTTTTTGTAAGCAACTTAGGGAAATGTAGTCTAGTTGAAATTACTATAAGGTGGGTGCATAACTCGTTGAAAGATTTTACTCAAAAGAGCAGTTATCATTGGTTTGCTGTCAGATAGGGAGCGTGTATCTATTGGGGTCCCACAGGGGTTTGTCCTGGATCTGGTACTATTCCATATTTTCTTGGATAATGGAGTGGAGAGTTTGCGTATAAAATTTTCAGGTGGCTCCAAGCTGGGAGGGGTTGCAAGCACTTTGGAGGATAGGATTAGAATTCAAAAGAACCTTGACAAATTGGACTGAAATCAACAAGATGGAACATAATAATGACAAGTTCAAAGTACTTCATTTAGGAAGAAAAAAGCAAATGCACAACTACAAAATAGGAAATCACTGGCTAGGTGGTGGTACTGCTGAACAGGATCAGGAGGTTATATGGTTCACAAATTGAATAAGTCAACAGCATGATGCAGGTGTGAAAAAGGCTAATATCATGCTGGGGTTTATTAACAGGAATCTTGTGTGTACGACATATGAGGTAATTGTCCTGCTTTAGTCAGCACTGGTGAGACCTCTGCTGGAGAACTGTTTCCAGTTCTGGGTGCCACATTTTAGGAATGAGGTGGATAAATTGGAGATGCCAGAGGAGAGCAACAAAAATGATAAAAAGATTTAGAAAACCTGACCTATGAGAAGAGGTGAAAAAGAACTGGGCATGTTTAGTCCTGAGAAAAGGAGACTGAGGAGGGCCTTGATAATAGTCTTCAAATATGTTAAGGGATGTTATAAAGAGGACTGTGACCAATTGTTCTCCATGTCCACTGCTGGTAGGACAAGAAAAAAAGCTGCAGCAAGGGCGATTTAGGTTAGATATTAAAGGGAAAAAAATCTAACTATAAGGATAGTTAAACTTTGGAGTAGGTTTCCAAGGAAGGTTGTGGAACTCCCATCATTGGAGGCTTTTAAAAATGGGTTGGACAAACACCTGTGCGGGATGGTCTAGTTTTACTTGGTCCTCCGACAGTGCAGGGGGCTCTGGGTTTGATGCCTTCTCAAGGTCCCTTCCAGCCGTACACTTCTATGATTATATGATGTATTTATTTCTGAACATCCCTTCTTCTATTGCCTGGGTTTGAAAATTAAAATACTTTCCCTATATTACTTTTTCTAGCAAGAAGGGAGCTGTGTTAGAACAAAACACAACAGGTAGACAATATACCCAAAGGCTCTGACCCTCAAATCAATGGAAGTTAGGAGCGTAAATATCTTTGAGAATCTGGCCAGAGGGTTTTGGTGTCTGGGAGGGATGGAGAATTGGGTAACAGTGAGTGTGTGATGGGAGTGAGATACTGACTGTGCTCTGGCAAAGAGGCTTTTGGGTGGTAGATGGAAGAAGAATGTTGTCCCTTCATGCACAGATCAGCTGGTTAGCCATTCCCTCCATTCTCAGAGGGACCTGCAAAACATTGAAAAAAAAATATACAGTGCAGCCTTGCAAAAGTCCACTCACCTGGGTTTATATTTGGAAAGGAGCAAAATATTGTTTTTTGTTTTGTTTTTTGTTTTTTTTATTGCTATCTATCTTTGCAGTAAAGGGCAGGTGAATAGATTTTGTGCCTGCACTGGTAAATTTTCACACTCATTTTGCAAGGTTGATACAGCAGATAAAATAATACAAAGTGAACAACTAAATTCAAGTGAAAGTCTAGAGATAATGGAGACACACACACACACACACAGCCAGGAGTTAAAGGGAAAAGCTCTAACAGTAAGAAATCAAGCAGCTCAAAGCAGAAGAGGCAAACACTTCTAGGACTGAAATGTTGCTGCACCCTGAGTCTTCTGTTGCAGCAGCAGTCTGGGCACTGATAGTCAAGGACTTTGAACTTGCTGTGTACTATCATGCAAATCCCTTTATCTTCTGACTAGTGGGAGAGAGGGGCAGGCAGTTTGTTGCAACTGAGGGTACGTCTACACTACGGGATTATTCCGAATTTACATAAACCGGTTTAACAAAACAGATTGTATAAAATCGAGTGTGCGCGGCCACACTAAACACATTAAATCGGTGGTGTGCCTCCACGGTCCGAGGCTAGCGTCGATTTCTGGAGCATTGCACTGTGGGTAGCTATTCCGTAGCTATCCCATAGTTCCCGCAGCCTCCCCCACCCCTTGGAATTTCTGGGTTGAGATCCCAGTGCCTGATGGGGCAAAAATCATTGTTGTGGGTGGTTCTGGGTAAATGTCGTCAGTCACTCCTTCCGCTGGGAAAGCAACGGCAGACAAGCATTTCGTGCTTTTTTTCCCTGGATTGCCCTGGCAGATGCCATAGCATGGCAATCATGGAGCCTGTTTAGCCTTTTGTGACTGTCACCGTATGTGTACTAGATGCCGCTCACAGAGGCGATTCAGCAGCGCTACACAGCAGCATGCTTTTGCTTTTGCATGATAGCAGAGATGGTTACCAGCCATACTGCACCATCTACCATACCATAAATTGGTAATAAGATGATCGTGGCTACCAGTCCTTTTGCACTGCACCATTTGCTGCTGTCATAAGTGCCCCTGGCTGAGATCAGCCAGGGGCGCAAAAGCCAAAATTGGGAATGACTCCCTGAGTCAATCCCTCCTTTTTGGTATCTAAAAATAGAATCAGTCCTGCCTAGAATATGGGCAAGTGTACTAGAGAACCACTGTATCATAGAACCAGAGAGCACAGCTGCTCTGTGTCAGATCCTGCAGAAATTATGAGCTGTATTCTATTCACAGGGGGTGCTCCTGCAACAACCCCACCTGTTGATTCTGTTCTTCCCCCAGCCTTCCTGGGCTACCGTAGCATTGTCCCCCCACTTGTGTGATGAAGTAATAAAGAATGCAGGAATAAGACACAGTGACTTGTTAGTGAGATATGAGTGGAAGGCAGCCTCCAGCTGCTATGATAGTCCAGACAGGACAGTAAGGAGTGTGGAGGAGAGGAGCCCAGCATCCCTCTGCTAGTCCAGGGGCAATTGAATCTTTTCTTTACACATGAAGGGTGGGGGCTGATGGAGCTCAGCCCCCTGTTGCTATGATGACGATGGTTATCAGCCATACTGTACCATCTACCATGAAAAATTAGGACCAGGCGCCCTTGATTGACCTTACTGATGCTAGTCGGCATGGTTACCAGTCCTTTTGCACTGCCCCATGTGCCAATAGGCTGATGATGAGGACGGATACCAGTCATATTGTACCATCAGCCATCCATGGCGTGGGGGGAGCAAGGATGTTGGTGTTGAGTGCTGCACCATCGCGTCTATCTGCAGCATTCAGTAAAGATAGGGTGACATGTAAAAGAGTCAAGAGAGGATTGTTTTCCCTTTCACTTCTGGGGGTGAGTGGGGGGGTGCGTAAATTGCCTAGCTATGCCCTGACCCACCGCGGTCACTGTTTTTGACCCTAGAAGCATTTGGAGCTCAGCCAAGAATGCAAATGCTTTTCAGAGACTGCAGGAACTGTGGGATAGCTTGAGTCCTCCAGTCCACGAGCGTCCATTTGATTCTTTGGCTTTCCGTTACGCTTGTCACGCAGCAGTGCGCTGAGTCCCTGCTATGGCATCTGTCTGGAGATTTTTTAAAAATGATTTTGAATTTCGTCTTCTGTAACGGAGCGCTGATAGAACAGATTTGCCTGCCCTTACAGCGATCACGTCCGCATCGTCCATGCGGGAGCTCTTTCTTTATTTTGATTTTTAACTGCATCACCACACATGCTGATCGGAGCTCCACGCTGGGCAAACAGGAAATATTCAAAAGTTTGCGGGGCTTTTCCTGTCTACCTGGCCACTGCATCTGAGTTCAGATTGCTGTCCAGAGCGGTCAGTGGTGCACTGTGGGATACCGCCCGGAGGCCAATACCGTCGATCTGCGGCCACACTAACCCTAATCCGATATGGTAATACCGATATTAGCGCTACTCCTCTCGTTAGGGAGGAGTACAGAAACCGGTTTAAAGTGCCCTTTATACCGATATAAAGGGCCTCTCAGTGTGGACGGGTGTGGTGTTAAATCGGTTTTACGCTCCTAAAACCGGTTTAAACGCCTAGTGTAGACCAGGGCTGAGGAAATAGCACATTCTACTATTCCTTGGCCACAGAACTGTACTGAATGCAGCAGTCTAAATCATCACTGAAACAATGGTAGAGGAAGGATGGTCATATGGCTAATGCATGCAACTGGGTGTCAGTAGACATTGTTTTATTTCCATTGACTTATTTAGTGTTATTTTTATTCCAGTTAGACCTAAACACCTTAACCAAAACCAGGGCCTATGGTGCTAGGCACTGTCCATACAACGTGGTAAGGAATAGTCCCTGTTCTTTAGAATTTACAGATTAAACAGACAATGAGTGGGGAAACAGAGATGCAAAGTGTCTTGCCAAAGTTACACAGCTGGACAGTGTCAGGAATACCCAGGTTTCCTAAGTCCCAGACCAATGCCCGGCCCATTGGACTGCACTGCCTTTCCTTGACTGTTGTATCACTTGTCTTCCTTCTGCCTCAATGCATCAATCTGTAAAAGAGAGTGAATAATATTTACCTTCCTGCTGCACAAGGGTGTTAGTAAGGCCAAATCCATTAGGCGCCCAGATGATATGTATGCTATAAATACCTAGCTAGATGATACATTTGTTTGCAAACCACTTTGAGGTGCTCACTTGGGAAATGCTACAGAACTGCAGAAGTCTATGATAGCAGGGCTAGATAATGCCTTGCAGACAGAGCCCTGTACTGAGGACTCTGCAGCCCACCCATCCCACCTACAGAGAAGGGGTTCATTAATATATCTCTTTAAGGGTGGAAGGAGCAACCTCTTTGTGCCAGTCCTGCTGATGAGCCTGGGTGAAAGAATGTGGCAGCTGTGACCTCTCTCCCTCTCTGACCCCAGTGGAGATATATGGGCATCTAGGGGACTAGTGAAGGAGTCACTGTTCACACAAGTGCAGGGAGGAGTAAGGCCCAGATCCTTAAAGGTATTTAGGCTCCTAATGGTCTTTAATTAGGAGCCTAAATACTTTTGAGGATCAGGGACAAAGTGCTTGTTAGGAAACACTAAACAAAAGAGTGGTTAAAAATGTGCTGTCTGGTGTAAAGAGGCTCACATGGCAATATACTAACAACACCCTGTTAAATGACAAAAATGGATGATTACATCATTGCATAATGTTTCTCTGGGGAAAAAAATAAACTCATGGTTGGAATGATTGTCACCTTGTTTCTGATACGTTATGGCAATGAGCTGTAAGCTTGTGAAAACTTCTTAAATGGATACCTAGTAATAAAAAGCAATATCCTAGTTTCAAGTGGTGATGATGGGAAAAAACCTTCAATTTACTTGAACTGGAGGAAATGAGCATGATTCTCGCAGGTCATGATAAAACCCTCCGTATTGTGTGTGCTTCAGGCTCCCCTTGCATGTGTTCCAGCACTTACCTCTCCAAAATGTTTTAATCTAATCATAATGAAAAGACCTAGTGAGCGCTTGGTTTCTTTGTTCCTATCCCATAAATATTAATGGGTGGTTTCCTAGGTGTTGCCATTATGACACACTGTGGACTGGGGCGCAGAGAACACTTGCTCAGCTCTCAGCTTAAATGCATATAGATGAGAGCTTGGAGAAAGGCTGAGGGTGAACTGCACACATGGCAAAGCACAATCAGACACCCCCTGTCAAACACAGCAGCGTGTTCCAACAATAACAGCACATGAACCGTTCAGCTCATGACACAGAATCACTCTACAGCACATGGTATTAGAAAAAGTAGAACCCATAGGATGCTGGAGAAGGCTGGATAGGTTAGCTCTCTCAATCCAGCTTTGACAATTTATTTTTCCCTTAATCACAGTAGTTTCTCCATTATTTCTACTGATAATCTCTATCATTTTTTTCAACAGAAATAATATATGCTATGTAACAAGCAGCATAAGCATCAGACTCAAATAAATGATATTGAGTGGATTAAAACGTGACATATTTACTTGTTTGTAGTTGTAGTTGTACAGTGTTGTTGCAGCTGTCTTGGTCTCAGGATATTAGAAAGACAAGATGGTGAAGTAATATATTTTATTGGACTGACTTCTGTCGGTAAAAGAGACAAGCTTTCAAGCTACACACAACTCTTCTTCATGGCTTGCAAGCAACAAAGTAAGGGAAGATCTATTAATGCTGAGTAAATTTCCAAAACTGCCTATTATTATTTATTATTTTATAGTGATAGCACCTAGTTTGTGCAAGGTGCTGTATAAACACAGAGCAAAAAAGATGGTTCTGGCCCCCAGATAGCTGACAATCTAAGTGCAAGTCAATGGAAATTGGGCTCCTAAATCACTTGGGTGCTCTTCAAAATTTAGCCAGTTACTAGGAGCAATATGTTTATGTTTTCCAGGGGAAAGAGCAGTCCTAAGAAGCAAACAAGCCCTTTTATAAGTGAAGAGGGAAATGAAATTAGAGGACTCAAAACTGGCTGAAATGGCAAACTGTTAACAAGAAAAATAAAATAAAGATGTTTGCATGATGAGTATGGAAAAACACAAAATCAAATTAACAATAAGAGGCAAGCCAAGGAACACTTGGAAAATCTGAATAAATATTAATCAGCCAGGAGAGATGATAGGATAGCTGGTAAAAAAAAGTGAATCATTTTCTTGTTGAATTTTATCAAAATTGAAATTTTCCATGGGAAAAAGTTGATTTTGTTGGAATTTCCCATCAGGACAATCTAAACAAATAGTTTCATTCTGAGCATATCAAAATGTTTCATTTTGATTAAAAATTGTCAAAATGAAACAGTTTCCTTTCCAAATCAATTTTTTTTGGAACTTTATAATCTGTGAAATGTTTTGATATTTTGACTTTTCGTCTAAAACAAATGTCAAAATATCATATTTCCCATGGGAATTAAATTTCATTTTTCAGGCATTCTTAATTGCATGTATTCTCTGATGTTTAGGGAGTTAACTAACCCAGTCAGTAAAGGATTATCTCATTCTTAGGGCATTAGCATGGGACCTTGAAGATCCAGTTCATATTTTCTGCTCTACTACAGATTACTTGTGTGACAATGCACCAGGTTGTATGATGGGGTTTCCTGTGATTGCATGGTACTAGAATCCGTGACCCAGGCAGTCCCTTCTAGTCAAATGGAGCAGTTTCTTACCCCTGAAAAAGCACCAAAACAGTATTTACAGAAGAAGGACAGAGAAGCAATACCACAGACATTTTAATAATCTTCCTCAGGTTAGCCTGCCAGCCTAGGGTAGCATACTCCATACTATAAAGCTATGAATGGCTGGCACAACATATAATACCTGCTCTCAGTCTGTAGATCTCAGAGCATTTTACAAAGGAGGACTGTATGATTATCCCCATTTCACAGATGGGGGAAATGAGGCACAGAGCAGTGAGGTGACTTGCCCAAGATCACCCAGCAGGCTAATGGCAGAATTGGGAATAGAAACCAGGTCTCCTGAGTCCCCATCTAGTGCTCTATGCGCTAGATTTAGACAGCCAAACTGACAAATCCCACTTTTATCATCTCCTCTTACAAGAGGGTGCATTTGGTTTTATAGTTGGAAAATTCCCAGCTAGCTCTAAACTGGTAAAAGCTTGGAGCGGGTAACCACCCCACTACACTATCCAATAGGTATTGGCTCACACTGCTTGCCTGCTGTATAGTATCATGGGCTCTGCCACCCTGCTCTTTCCCACTTCCAGTTCTATGCCACCTCCTCCCTCTGGTTTAGCTTTCTGAACCTCCCCTCTTTGCCAGTGCATGAGTGAGTGGTTGGGAAGGGAGAGTAGATGGCTAGGGAAGAAGTTTGGGGTAATTCATAAAAAATTGGTATTGCAATAACACCGCCTAAAAGCCTTGTTCATGATTCAGGACTTCATTGTGCTAGGCCCTGTACAAACTTGCATATTGTTTATGGGAATATGGGAGTTCTGAGCTGTCCTGATGTCTAACAAACTTTAGCAGACCGTTCTCCCCAGCAGCCCGGGTGTAGCCCTAAGAAACTGACTTGTTTCCAGATGTTAAACATTCAGGGCCAATCCCTGCGGTGATTACACCCTGGCAACATTTTCAGTGGCTACAGAGGAAGATTTGGCCAGTGACCTACAGTGCTATGTACGCTACAAACCTTACCTTACCTCTTCAGAGAGAAGTTGCCATCAAACTCTCAGTGTTTAAATACTGAATTTAATAAAGCTGCCTGAGCCATTCTTAACTTCAACCTGTTTCATCTCTCAAAGTTTTGCAAATCAAGTATCTTCCAGTTCCTATAATAAGAAGTTCAGCAGGGGGAAATAGTCAAGCAAGATCCGATTCTGGAGTCTCACTAATCACAGCACAGAAGTGCAGCCATTGTTAAAGTGACTGATGAGCTTGTCAAGGCCACAGATGCTGGGACAGTTCCTATTCCCATTCTCCTAGACTCTGCAGCTGGCCCCAACATATTAAATCACTCCATTTGTCTTGGCTTGTCTACTCTTAACAAGGGATTGACCGGCAGCGATGGATGCATCGGCAGTCAAGTTAGCAGGTCTAGAGAAGACCCGCTAAATTGGCTGCAGATAGCTCTCCCGTCAACTCCTGTACTCCACCAGATTGAGAAGAGTAGGGGAAGTTGATGGAAGAGTGTCTTCCATTGACATCACGTCGTGTGGACCCCGCGATAAGTAGATATAAGCTACATCAATTTGAGCTACACTATTCACCTAACTCAAATTGTGTCGCTTAGATCGAATTTCCCCTGAAGCGTTTATTTCTATTGCAGTATTAGTCTCTCAAGAACAGCCCCTCCCCCTTTTGGTGCCTTTTTTCTTGCTTGAAAAGCAGATTTTGCTGTAGTCCCACTGATCACTGCAGGTTAATGCGTGTATGAGCTATTTTAAACAGCTGATGCTGTCTTCTAGCATCACATTATCCTCACACTCCTATGTTATTCTTGCATGCTGCACATGCCTCAGAACTATCCTTGCTCACACAACTGTTCTTCTGAGTTTCTACTAGGGAGGGTTTCTATTTATTTAGATTTGATTTCAAGAGCACCTAGCCATCACTCTCTGTCCATTCACACAATCTGCTAAGGATAAACTATAAATTACACCAGTTTCCATAACTCAAATCCTCCGCTGCCCATCCAAGCTAAAACCACCTCTTCATCATCTCCACATTCATTCGTACACACTCAGCCTTCCCCACAGAAAAACTTTCCTGATCTGACTGGTCTGCCAACAAATTTTGAACCTGGAAAGCCATAGATGTAGTCTATTGTCAACACACTACCTCCATTCCCCTTTCCTATTTCAATCCAGGGCCTGCTAACTCAAGACCCAAGCCAATCTCAATTGCCATGGCACCACATGAAGAAAGAGGCAACCTGTGTGGTAGCTGGGACCCAAACTATGAGCTTTATAGAATAACACCTTGAATTGCACCCAGCAATGAGCTGGACAACAAAATGCCAATGACAGAGCACTGATATAATCTGCTTCGTGTAAGAAGCAATGCTAAACAACAGGGTCATCACGTTCCACATGACTTAACCTTTCTGAGTGCTCTTCAGGGGAAGCCCTATGCAGAACATTTTGCACCAATCTAGTCAAGAGCTCTGAAAAGGGTATGAATGAAAGACTTGTGCCATGATGCCTATTGAAGTTTGTAAACTGACAATGGATATTTAGACTCGTGGTGAGCGCTGATGGCAGCTACCAATCGGCTTGTTTTTCTCCATTAACCAGTGACCCAAACTAAAATCCTCCATATCTAACATGCATGCTTGTTTTGCTGTTAACGCATCCTCCTTCCTTTCTTTTCTTCTGGGACAGGGTGCTGGGCAAGAGCTACTGACTCAGCCCTCTGTCACACCAGCCCCCATTAAGGGAAATAAATTGGAGCTAGCTAGAGAAAACCTGCACCTAACTGGGGAATGGGAGGCAGCTGTCCACCCAATTAGCTAGGGGCTATACAAAAGGCTGGGAGGAAGGCACCCAGGGGAGAAGGGAGTGGAAGCAGAGTGATAGCTCCTCCCTCCTGGGCTCAGACAAGAGAACCATGCTGTGGATGGTAAAAAGGCGGTGGGAGTACAACCTGTAAATCAATGGCACCAGTGGTTACCGAACCCCAGGGTCTCCGAGTTATTTTGTCAGCACAGCAGGGGCAGGTGCCAAGTGGGATGTGCAGTGCCTTGCTATATCCCCCTTTCATCCATGTGTTATGTCAGGAGTTAAGCTAAGACTGGCTTTCTAGGGCAGGGACTATTGTTTCTATATGTTCTGTTCCACAACTAGTACAATGGGGGACCCAAGGTTGTAGCTGCTAGGTACTACTGCAAGCATTAATAATTGTTAATAATAGTCATTAATAGTACTTGTCAATAGCATGGTATTTACTCAGTTTCAACAACATACTACATTATTTTATATGACACTTGTATAATTGCTAAATGACAAATAGAAAAATTATGGTAAATATATTGTGTGTCAAACAGGCAGCAGCATTCAGATTAGGTTTAGGACCATGTTGGTTATAAGAACAAAACAGAGTAAGAACATGGGTTCAAATGCAAACAAAACAAAAAAAGATGAAACCTCAACAAGGTTTCATGCACCAGAAAAAAAGAAGTTTGTATCCAAAATGGAATGAGAATCTTACACATAGGGCTTTAGTCAGGTTCCCCCTTGCCCAAAATCTTTCCACACTTACACTTTGAAGAAGTGTGGCCCATCCTCACACTTATATAGTCCTTTTCAAATTCAGGGTACTTTACATTGCAGATGCAGAGGTGATACTAAGGGAGGCAGAACTGGTATTATTTACATGCTGAGGAGACATTATAATTTACAAATTCTTCAGAAGTTAGACTCAGACTTCTCAGGCCCATTTCTGCTCTCCACACTACATATATAATTAAGAGCAAAACTGAACCATTGAGGAATATCTTTGCAGTGATCGACTCCCTTTAAATAAATAGCTCTAGTTCAGACAATATCTAAAGTTCTAATGGCTAAGACTATAACTAAAAGAACTAGACAAATTTATGGAGGGTGGGTCCATCAGTGGCTGTTAGCCAGGATGGGCAGGGATGATGTCCCTAGCCTGTTTGCCAGACCCTGGGAATGGGCGACAGGGGATGGATCACTTGACGATTACCTGTTCTGTTCATTCTCTCTGAAGCACCTGGCATTGGCCATTGTCAGAAGACAGGATACTGGGCTAGATGGACTTTTGGTCTGATCCAGGATGGCTGTTCTTATGTTCTACAAACATGCAACATGGCATTATTGGTATCTGATTCTAGCAGAATTAGTTATAGTCACCAGGTGGAGCTAATATATCACTTGACAGCTACAATTTTGAGACCAGAGAGCATCTAATATGTTTCCCCAACTCATCTTTCTCTTCATTATTAATGTGCACCATATCCATGCCAGCAATTTTTCATCTCTGCATGCAGATATATCAATCCACTGAACTTCAAGTAAAAGTCCTTCTTTCTCATGTGTAGAATTTGAAGACCATCAGCACTGATAAACTTCAGGGCTAAATAAAACCCTGGTTCCCTGGATTATTTCCCCCCAGTGCTCGGCAATATTTCGGAACTTGCCCCTCAGTTGCACGAGAAAAGTTCTCAGGCTACCTGCCCTCCCCAGTGCTCAAATTTTAGGAAATACCAGAGGTAAGGTTCTCTGAGCAAACTTAATTCAACCTCCTTCTAGATATTAATTATGAATCAGTCTTTAAGTACATGTTTGCATACTCTTTTTTCCATAGGACCCCCTGCCTCACTTGAAGTGAGTCCATCAACGTGTCTTCAAAAGAGCTATGCTGGTTTATGCCAGGTTAGAATCCAACTCAGAATCAAACCTGTACTTTTCTTTTCCCACATAGCTCCTCGCCAGCTCAGTGTAATACAACAAATTCCTTTCTCTTGCAGGTCAATGTGCCCTGCATTCAACAAGACATGACCTTAGAAGGATTGCTCCTGTTTCATAAATGGGAATATTTGTGAAAATTGAAAAACCAAGTAACAGGAAAAATAAAATAGAGTTAAAAAGCCTGGGAGGAAGAAGAGTAAACAGAGACAGAAAGGATAAAATGCAGGGTCAAGTAGCAGAGAAAAGGGAGGAAGGGAAGAGAAGCTAGGAGAAGAAATGATTTATTTGTAGTAGCTATTATATCAGAAAGAAAAGGTTATTGATCTGAGGGGCATACCTTGTCCATTGCACAATGCCCAATACATGATTTATGCTTATGCACACTGCAGCCACAGCTGCACATTTTGCTTTAATTTAGGGGTGTTTAAAGAATGATTTCACTTTTGCTTAGTTCCACTTGATCACTGCTATTCCAGCCTTGCTCACTCACACTACACTTGTCTTCTCCTTTGCTTTTTTGGTGCAATTATTACTTTTTATCTGGACTCGTGCGTGACAGAATATACCCCTGTATTCACACCCTGCACATTATTGTAATAATCTTTGTACAAAGTATGTCTTGTGAGGTATAATTTGAAAACTCATAATTTGCTGGTCAGTATTGTCCTGATAAAATGTGTGGCAACATTGTATGTAAAGTTATAAGATTTCCCTGTATGGTGTTATTAACCCCACAGCCCTACCCAAACAGAAGATGGCAAAATGGTCTGTGATAAACAAAGGAATCTGTGCTCTGCTTAATTTTGCATTTAATCTGTAAACAGAGTCAGAAAGCAGGCAGGGAAACAAAGAAAGTTCAAACAGGTGAGAAAAAGCCAACAGGGAACATCCTTCCATATAGTCTCTTTGTCGCCTAGTGCCCAGCTGGAAATGTTTTTAAAGAGAGGGACTGTGAAACTATGAAAAGAAGGGACAAACACCCCAAATGAGCCTTCTCTGTCTGCCTGCCCATAACATTCACTGCACCTGAAGAGATAAAGGAAATATTTTTTGGACTGTGGTGGAGGTTTCCTGACCTACAGAGTTTCAGTAAGACCGCTGAAAGCACATGGTGAGAAACTTTGCTTGACTCTGATACAGTTTGTTAAGTTAGGCATTAATAGACATTTTATTTCTCTTGTAATCTTATCTGACTTGTATGCCTTATTACTTGTCCTCACTTAAAATCTTTCTCTTTGTAGTCAATAAGCTTGTTTTACTGTTTTATCAGATCCAGTGTGCTTAAACTGAAATGTCTGAATAACTATTTGAGATCAGAAGCTAGCATATTATTCCCTTTAAGTAATAATGAACTTAAAATATTTGTACTGTCCAGGAGAGGGCTGGGCAGTACAGAACATACATTTCTGGGGGGAAATCTGGGACTGGGGTGTGCTGGGATCACCCTGCAGTATAACCAAGGTGGATAAGAGCCAAAGTGTAACCCAGGTGTGGCTGGCAGGCTGCAGTTACACACAGGGTGTGATTTACATGTCGGAAGGCTGTTTGTGAGCAGCCCAGGTGGGAGCTATTTCAGCAAGACATTGTAAAGCACCCAAAGTTGCAAGGGTGGCACAGCCCCTCACTCATCTAGGCTGTACCCTGGTATGTTACCTCATATTCTTAGGTGGAGGCAATATTTCAAAGCCACTGCTGTGTTACACCTGGCTGAGACGTCAGTGAGCAATGGAAAAGTGCAAAAATATTTTGCATTGATTCTTCTCTATTTTCCCCCTGAAAGTGTTAGTGAGGAAAAAGTCAAAAATACTGTTGCCTGGAGGCTTAGAAATAGGGCGTATGAAAGATCCGTTGATTTCAATGGACTTTGGATCAGCTTTTAATGGACATAAGCTTTTTTTTTTTTTTTCCACAATATGATGGAGAGTCTCTTGGATCTCTCAACAATAAAGCTGATTGAGTAGGGGAAATATTTGCAAATACATTATCTATTTATAGATAATAGAAAGTATCATAAAGTATTTGATTACTATAATTTAACTTTCTACAGAGCTGGCTGAATCGTGGCAAATTGTATTTGTGAAGCACTATTGAGGGGCAATTGGCAAAAATTCACAATCAATGTTATTCACTATAACCATCATATAAAATGTCCTCTTCAAAATAGATTCCATAGAATTGATAGCATTTTCCATTTATTTTGTTCTTTGGGAGGTGGCGAGTGAGAAAGAGAGGCTTTTCCATGACACTCCTCGCTATACAATTAGTGCTTCACAATCCTTAATGAATTTTTCCCCAAAGAAGCTCTGAAGTGTAGGAAAGTGCTATTAACTGGGTCACACAGAGAAAGAGAGAGAGAGAGAGAGAGAGGCGCGCCTGGTCTACACTGCACGGTGGAGGGGATCGACCAAAGATATGCAACTTCAGCTACAAGAATAGCGTAGCTGAAGTCGACATGTTTTAGGTCCACTTACCTCACGTCCTCACGGCGCGGGCTCGACTGCCGCCGCTTCCCCATCGACTCTGCTTCCGCCTCTCGCCGTGGTGGAGTACAGGAGTCGACGGCAGAGTGATGGGGGATTGATGCTGATAGATCCCTGATAGATTGATCACTGCGGTGGGTAGTGTAGACGTACCCTAAGTGTCTTGCTCAACATCACAGTATGTGGCAGAGCCAAATCCTCAGAGATCTTTCGCTCCCAACAGATTGCTTTATGCACAAGTTGGTTCTTGTCACAGGGTGGCTGGCTCCCTGGGATTGTAATAGGCCCAGCTCCTCCATGCCAGAGCAGGTGCTCCCAAATGAGCCCATTAAAGGGGCCAGGGCTGCACCTGGGCTACAGAGGGCCAAAGAGAGTTCAGTGAGTGTGATGTTAGAAGGGGAGCTGCAGAGAGAAGGTCCCTGAAGAAGGGAGTTGTCCTCTGAGACAGCAGGAAGTGACCATACCTCACAGGGTGCAGCTTGAGGCAGAGTGGAAGATTTATTGATGAGCTTGCTTTTTGGAAACTTTGCGCTAATGTAGAAATCAGACCCCAAGAACTGCCGCATGTGGCAAGCAAGACTGTGTGGAGTTTGTTTAAGAACCCCTGAAGAAGGAGAAAACATGGTCACAGCAGAGGTACCCCTGGGTTTGAGGGGCACTTGCGTGGTGGCCATGGTATTACAGTGCTTCACAGATTGGTGCTTCTGGAGAGATATTAGTGGCAATATTTTAGATGCAGTTTTTCAAACATTTTCAGAGTTAGAGCCACATTGTATAAGAGACAATGGAACTATGCTGATTTACACCATTTGGGAATCTGGCCCATTGTCTCCTATCTCCCATTTGTGCCTTTGAAAATCTCTGTCTCACCTCCCCCTTCCCACTCCCCACTCGCCCACAACACAAAGCTGCCTTTTAACGGTAGTCCCATCCGGCAGCAGCCGGCGGTGGCTCAGAAATCGTTCTAAAATATTCCTTCAGTTTTGTGGTTTTTCTCCTTCTCAGATGATATGTGGGGCAATGGAGTTACACCAAAGAGGAACTGGTCTCCTTACATTTTTATATGTTCCTATGACTAGGAGGAAGTGCCGTAAACACTATAGGATAATAATGGGTGTTGCAATGCCAGCGCAGCTCTGCTTGTTACCACTCAATACCCTTTATAATCCATCTTTCTCCTGTCTTGTTGTCTTGCTCATTCCCTATCAGCCATCCTGTAGCATATGATCTTCCACTGGCAGTTCATATGTATTCCAGCGACTCCCTGGAAACCACACAGTGAATGGTTTCTCTTTTTTGCAGTCATTTATCTGGAGATTAGCCTCTTTAAAGAAATAAAGGCAGAAATAAAGGCCCATTTGTTGTCCTCATTTAAACTGACTCTCAAAGCTGTATTTTGAGTGTACTTTGTCTAATTTGTGGGGCTATCTTCAGTGTTATTACTCTGCTATATTGTTCTATTACTTGTAAAGTGCATGTGTTGTATGGGAATTACGCTTAAATGACTTGGTAATATTGCAAGTACAAAAGGAATTGAGAGCAAAGAACCTTTGCCAGTGTCCGTAAACTGTAAATCGTGCACTGTTTGAAGAGATAAAGCGGTGCTGTGCCAAGCATTTTAAAGGACAGGAAAAGTTTTATACTGCAATTAGATCAAATATGTTCTTCAATTAAAAAAAAGCCACAGTCCTAAATCGTGACACACTACAGCAAAACAACATTTTTGGGGGGCCACAGGAATGCACTATATAACCTACTGTTCTATGTCTTTACCAGTTCTAAGTTTTATGATTCTCTAACAGATTTGGTCAGATTTTATTCTTCCATAGAAAATTTCAACACAAGAAAAATATTTGAGTTTTATTAGATGGCCAAAAAGACACAATTGCACAAAGAAGAAAGAGGTCAACTTTTGGTTAAAATTCATTCTGTCTGCATGGCAAAGTGAAGGCAGCAGTTAGAAATGAAAGGTTACTATATAACAAATGGAAATAGGGGAAACAGATAACAATGTATATGAATTGGAAGTGATTATGTCTGACTGGGAAGCTGAAATTGATAAGGGAAGCTAAAGATATAAGGGAAAAAGCCCTGGCTGGAAGGTCTAAGTACAATAAGGGGTTTTTCAGATATATTAGGAACAAAATAAATCCTAACAATAGTATAGGGCCATTACTAAATGAAGATGGTAAAATTGTTAATAAAGATTCAGAAAAGGCAGAAGTGTTCAACAAGCATTTCTGTTCTGTAGTTGGAGAGAAGCAAGTTCATATAATTATGTCATATGATGATGACAAAGAACTTTCCAGTCCATTAGTAACTGAGGATGATGTTAGACATCGTCTCCTAGGGACAAACATTTTGAAATCAGCAGGACCAGATAACTTTCATCCAAGAGTCCTAAAAGCATTTGGAGATTTCTGGCTCACTTAGGTTAATTCGTAATAAACCATGGAACACTGAAGAAATTCCAGAAGACAGGAAAAGTGCTAATGCTGAGCCAACATTCTCCCCCACCCCTGCCTTGCTTGTCAGACAGCACCAAACTAGAAGATTGCTAATATTGTACCAATATTGAGGGAGGGCAAGCAGAATGGCCTGAATAATGAAAGGCCAGTTAGTCTGACATCAATCCCAGGCAGAATAATGGAAACACTGATATGGGATTCAACTGAAAAAATAATTAAGATAGGAATATTAATAATGCTAGTCAACCTGGTTTTATTGGAAAACACATCTTGTTAAACAAATCTAATTTCATTCCTGGATGAGATTACAAGTTTCCTTGATAAAGGTAAATGCGTAGATGTAATAGACTTTTGTAAGGTGTTTGATTTATGACCACACAATTTTCTGATTTTAAAAAATGGGCACTGCATAATATCAATAAAGCACATGTTAAATGGATTAAGAACTGGCTAACTGACAGGTCTCATAAAGTCGCTGTCAATGGGAAAACAGCACTCTATGGCGGGGTTTCTAGTGGGGTCGGGAGGGGATTGGTAATATGCCCAGCGATACTCAACATTTTCATCAGTGATTTGGAAGTAAATATGAAATCATTGCTGATGAAATTTACTTATGACAGATAGGCACAGAAGTAAATAATGATAAGGACAGTGCAATCAGACACAACAATGGAAATTGCTCAATAACCTGGGCCCAATCAAACAAAATGCTTTTTTAATTCAGCCAAATGCAAAGCCACATATATATAAGAACAAGGAATGCAGGCCATACCTTCATAATGTGGGACTGCATCCTGGAAAGCAATGCCTCTGAAAACAAGTCGTAGGGGGACGAAAAATTGAAAACAAGCACTCAATGTGATGCTGTGATCAAAAGGGGCAATGTGATACTTGGATATATAAACAGGGGTGAAAGTGGGCCAGAACGGTGTACCGGTAAGAAGCCGGTACTGGCCCATACGCAGCCCGCATTAAAGCACCGCCTCTAAAGCGCTTTAAGGAGGGTCCTTTGCTGCCAAAACGCTTTAACGACATTGCCCCTTTTGCCCCCGCCGGCCGCCAATGGGGCGGAGGAGGGGCAGCTGCCTCGAGGCTGGCAATTTAAAAGGGCCCCTTTAAATTGCCGACGGAGCCCTGGGGGGCGGAGGCCAGGCAGCGCAGATGGGTTGGCTTGGGGAGGCTGACCCCCAGCCTCCTCCTTCTGCCTGAGGCCCTGGCACTTCTGGGGGCCAGAGCCGGCCCCCATACCAGTAAGAATTTATTATTACTTTCACCCCTGTATACAAACAGGGGAGTAACGAGTACTGGTGGGAAGGTGATTTTACCTCTGTGTATGGCATAAGTAAGACCAATACTGGAATAGTGCATAAGGTTCTGGTGTCTACATTTTAAAGAATTTTGAAGAATTAGAGAAGGAGCAGAAAAGAGACAGAAAAATGATTTGAGGGCTGGAAACAAATGCCGCACAAAGAGACTTCAAGAGGTCAGTCTGTTTAGGTTCTCAAAAAAAAGGTTTGAGAAGTGACTTGATTACAATGTGTAAGTACCTACAGAGGAATATACTGGGTACTAAATGGCTATTTAATCGAGCAGAGAAAGGCATAATAAGAACAAGTTTAAATTAGAAATTAGACACAATTTTTTAACAGTGAGTATGATTAACAAGTGGAACAAGTAACCACGGGAAGTGGTGAATTTACCATGTCTTGATATCTTCAAATCAAGGCTTCAAACTTGTATTTTAGCCAAACACAAGTTATTGGGCTCAACAGAGGGGTAATTAGGTGACATTTAATGGCTTACAATAAAGAGGAGGTCAGACTATATGATGTAATGGTCCCCTCTGCCCTTAAACTCTATGCATCTCGGAGAATAATAAATTCATCCAGATAGATCTGTGTGTTTGTGCAGGGAGATTAGGGTAAATTAGATGGATGTTTCATGTTAAACAGAAGCAAAGGGTTTGCTTGATATGTCCCAGAGGGTAGAAAACATATTGATTCCCTAAGAGGTTCAAGTTGGAAGCATTTTCTGAAGCACCCCCATGAGCATCAGATTCATGTGAACTCAAAAATCTAGTACAAAATGTGGAGAAAAACCACACATGCCATTTGATCCATCTGTGAGTTGTGATGGTCTGTCTGCTCTCTAATCATCTATCTAGCTATGAGACCAGAGACTTTCATTCATTTTAAGATGAAATACTAGCACCAAAACTGCTGATTTTGAGTAAATGCTTCACCAAATGCCCTGCCCACCCAATTACCCCTCTGTTGAGCCCTGGTCTCTGGAATACAGAGGCAGACACAAGATACAAGAAAAGGTTCATTGACTGGTGCTAAGTGTCTCCAACAAGACTCCAACACAAAGGTTTCTCACAGCTATAGATTCTGCTGATGTCTTATTTGAAGATAACACAAGGAAATAGCATATTTTACTAAGGTTACAACTAGTGTGTGGCACCCAGACCCAGGCATGTTTCAGCACAGTGACTATTTTCCTTGTACTGATGTAGCCAATGCAGTCAGGAGTGAGAATTGCATATCATGGATCCCTGCACAATTTCTCCCCACAAAAAGGGGCATGAATATAATAAAAATATGACAGCCAATCTGAGGAAAATAGCATCATATAGTTTGCTGTTAGTTACAGGGCTCTGTTCATTAGACTAATTCCATGATGCCATCCAGTGTTTCCAGGAGCACTTAAAGAATGTGCTTATTATCTGTGATGCAAAGCTCCTAGGTCACCGGTAGCTAGACTTAAACTGTTCCTTTCTATTGAGAGAGAGACAAACAGCTGTGTTATCAACATCAGGGGCAGAATCAGCTGTTAATATGTTCTGCTCACAAAAATGGGGTATCCATAATGATCTCTTAATAAGGCATTTAAAGTCACAAGAAAATGCCACCCGACAAAAGGATTTTTTTATTTCCACTTTTACCCATTACCTTTTCAGACCCACTATTGCATTCTTCATCTAACGGAAAGAAATCATGCATGAAATAGTATTCTATTTAGTTTAATGGTTAACAGAGCCTGAATGGCTACATGCAGTGCATTAGCTTAGCGCTGAAAGACTGGTAATTTTCAAAGCATAACCTCACTGAATAGAAAATGTATCCACTGACTAGCCTTATTTCCATTACCAGCAAATATATTCCAGAGGGCTGCTCCATAACAATCATTCCCCAGTTTTAAGCTTAAAAAAGCAGCACATTTTGCCCATTATTAGCAAAGGTAACATTTAGAACAGAGAAAATCCTTCAGTGATTTTCATCCCCTATCCTCTCTTCCTTTTAATGATGCCAGACTCCATCCTCATCTACCTAGTTTTCCCATAAGAACCTTTCTGTCTTCTTCCACAATGTCCCTTATGAAAGGAATAGCTTCTCCTAATACCCTGAGCAAATGTACCCTGTCTTCCTTCTAATCCCTTTTCAATCCCAGCTCTACTGTGAGAGTGTGATGCTGGCAGAGCAGGTGCCAACTCATGCCAAGCCCCTAGGCCTCACTGAACACTGATAAATGCATAGCTGGAAACCAGTCTGCCTGACTTGTGTGTTACCATTGTTGAAATAGATGTAATGTTTATAAGAATGTGGTTTCTATTTAGACTTGATGAACTGCTTGTAGGATGCTGCATGTATTGATCCCACTTATCTGTATCCCATGGTATAAAGTTATATGAGTCTTTGTGTTGTAAACCTCTATAAGTATAAACAATGAGGAACCCTTGTGACACCTTAGAGACTAACACATTTATTTGGGCATAAGCTTTCATGGGATATAACCCACTTCATCAGAGGTGAGTATGTAACTCAAACAGGAAAGATGTGTTAGTTAATTAAAGTGCTGATCATGCACACAAGAAGGCACATGGAAACCAAATGGGATACTGTGAAACATCAAATGACAAATACTGTGTTGTCGTCGTCCCCCCCACCCCACACACACACACATGAAGAGGAGACGGGTGTCATCTCTTCTCCCATCAGTTTGAACTCTGGGGAAAGGGAATAAAAACCCCTGACAAGAAGGAACTGTATTCACTTTGCTGCTTGGAATTTGAAGAGGACAATATTTCTAAGCATACGCAAGGGATCCCCAAGCTGCTTAGCTTGAGTTAACCTTAAATGACATATAAAGCTTGCACACTACAGCAGCTTCTATTAGTTTTTGAAACCTAAGACTGTAACTCATGTGTGTGTGTGGGTAAGTTTACCTGCGTTAACCTTGTAAATAACTCTCATTTCTTTGTTTCTAGTTAATGAATCTTTAGTTAGTTTATTACAGGATTGACTACAAGCATTGTCCTTAGTTTGAGATCATAGGTACAACTGATGTGGGCTAAGTGACTTTGGGCCTGGAAGCAACCTGAATATTGTTGTGATTTTTGATTTAAGGAACCATCTATCACAAAGGCAGGCTTGCCTGGGTGGCAAGATCGACCAGAGTGCCCAAGGGCACTGCCTGTGTTTCAGGCAGTTATCATGTCTGAGGTGTTCATACTTGTTACTTGGTTGGTGAAATCTAATTATAGAACGCACAGCCAGTTTGGGGTTTGTGGAGCTGGTTTGTGACAGTCTGCCCTGAGGTTGGCGCCCTTGTTCGTGAGCCGTTCCAGACAGCTTGATCCCCTTATTATTATTTATTATTTGTATTGCCAGAGCACCTAGGAGCCCTAGTCATGGCCCAAGACCTCACCGTGCTAGGTGTTGTGCAAACTGTCACAGCTAGGCAGGTGGCACTTACATAATCATAATAATAGAATCTTAGAATTGTAGGGCTGGAAGGGACCTTGAGATGTTTGATTGCCCATTAATGATGATAGTCCAGATAATTGTCCATTAATGATACAGATGGACTTTGATTATCTGAATGGCTCAGAGGACAGATCAAAATTTCAGAAAATCAGGGTTTTGGAAATTAATAATTCTGATGTTGGGGGACATTTCTGAATTTCAGATAACTGGGGTTTGGATAATCAGTGTTTACCTGTACTACTTTGCATCTATATATAACGTTTGCACCATAGATTCCCAAAGCATTGTACAAATGTCCATAAACATAACCATTGTATAAATGGGATAAGTGAAGCAGAGAGAGGTGAAGTGAGACTACATAACAACCAGCTGCCTGGTTTTGCACAGCTTCGCTTACCTAAGTTAGCTGTATTCACACAAGTAGTTCCATTACTATTCGCCAGCATCCGCTTAGGGTAATATCTGTTAACATTATAACACCAAAAACAAAGGCAAACTGCAGAAAGAGAGTAAATTGAGGACAAATCCAGTAGAAGCAGAGGGTGGCAAGATTAAACATTACAAGGAAAGAATCTCCAACCCTACTTGTGTATATTTGTTTGTGCAGTTCTGTTATCAGAAATGCTCATTCAGATCCCATTGAAACTATTAGGATTTGCACACACAAGAGGGTGATATTTGACCCTTTAAAAATAATGAAAACTACCTCAAAGTCTATTAATTAATTACTTGATTCTCACAGCTCTAGCCAGCCAGAAAGTGATCTACCCAATCTTACTCCTGGGGAATTCTGTGTCATTGCATGTGCGCAGAATTCATGCCCCCCACAGATTTATTTGCTTCCACACAGAAAAATGATTTCTGATGGAAAAGCAAATGGAAGCCACAAGAATGGCCATGTGCCCCTCTCTGGAAGCACAGACAGGCTGGCTCGGGTGCCCAGAGCAGCCAGTAAATCACCTCTGGGGGCGGGGGGTGGGAGGCTGGGTAGTTGTGCGAGTGAGAGAGTGGAGGAATTTCCTCCAGTGTTCCCCACTCCCATTCTCCATCCATTGTACAGTAGTTTAAATAAATTGCTGAAATAATTGAAACCAGATTAATTATATTGCATTATTCTGACAAAAATATGAAGAATTTAAAAATATTGTGAGCAGAATTTTTTAATTTTTTTTTGTGTAGAATTTTTAATTTTTTGGCGCAGAACTCCCCCAGGAGTAACAATCTGTGTGTTGGTTTGTGACTCTTTTCTCCACATATTTGGACATTTTCTCCACATATTCGGACATTCTCATAGGCACCAGGGGAATACACAGAAGCTATCTTAAAGAAAACTTGGAGGGTCAGATTCTAGGATCCTTATTCATGCTGAATAGTACCTTATTCCCTGAACTGTTCCTCCTAAAGACACTGGGACTACTTGTGGAGTGAGGCATCACTCCACATAAATAAGTGTTCCATGAGTATGCCCTGAACTGGCCCATGAATTAGATTTGTTTAAGCATCAGGGGCTATCATGATCTCAGCAAATCTAACCCCTTTTACAATGTGAAATACTGCACTGAGGCACAACGCCCTTGATGAACATGAAGAGGATATTTTAGGAAATAGAAATCATCTGTAGCTCAGTCCTACCTAAACAGAACCTTTCAATTTCTTTGTTTCTCTTTTATCTGCCTCTGACCTTGAGTGCATCACATACTTGACAGGGAATGAAAATGTTCCATCCATCCTACCACTCATTTCTCACCCTCATGAGCAGGGAAAAAACAAAGAAGGCATAATAAACATGCACGTATAATCAATAGCTTTGTATGAGTAAAGGAGGTAAAGCACAGACTGAGTAATGATGAAACACATTCCCTACTCCTGTTGCATCTCTAATTAGAACTTTGAAAATGGCACAAATTACTTGGGTACTGTGATATTACCCGAGATGTTTAAATTTTCTGCAAAAGTATTGATTTTGTTTTGAATGTCATGTCCTGGGCTTGGCATCTTTTTCCACGTAATGAGCAGATTACTCTCCAAATTCTAATTAAGCTTCTTTGCTTAAATGAAAAGCAGAAAAACAGCAATACAAGTGCACAATTATTGGAGCGGTTATCGACCCCTGTGGGGGCAAAATGACCACAATTTTAAGCATTGCTAAATAGCCCTTGATTTGCATGGAATGAAAGCTTTTACAAAGATGAATTGGTTTCACTTCTAGGTATATAATTTGCTGTTCCTGAAAAAAGATTGGTTAAATAGTTCAAATGGAACACGGGATGGTTATTAACAGGTTCGGTGACACAGCAATGTGACATATTATCCTTCAGAAAATCAATCGACTGCTCATCTCCTCTGGTCAAAGAAAAAACTAATTGAATTAGTCAGCACGTGCTTAAGTGCTTTGCTGAATTGGGGCTTTGGAGAAGAAAGTTTAAAGAACTAAATCGACAGAGGGGGGGAAATGCATTCTAAAATGAGAATTCAGTAACACTGTGAATAATTAAGAAATGGATGGAAAAACCTGTTAGTTTATCTTCTTCATCTCCCAAAAACAATGCAAGGACCAATGCAAGGCTACTTCCTATCGCATATTCTCCAATGCTTTGCGTGGCATAGTTTCAAATGTCCCAGCAGAGGCTGGGACACTATTCTTGGGAGACTATGCCACTAACAGATTTTTATGTCGATAAGTTGTCTTTGACATTACATAGACAAGAGCTGCACCATTGTGATCTGGGTTTCAGATCTCTCTTAGTTCAAGGATGTTGAGCTTCAGATTTTGGTTCAGGTCCACATTTATTATTTAGTTTTTATTTTCCGTAATCCTCCTCCCCCCCACACTTATTCCTAGTTTGGACCAAATGATGGCAGCATCCGCAGGGATTTCATAGGATGACAAGACAAAGAAGAAAAACAGATTGAGAGACCATCCTATGCCCTGACTAGGGCAGGATTGTTCCTTACAGTACATTATAGGAAAATAGGAATTGCTATACTGTATCAGATCCATGGTCCATCTAGCCCAATAGCCCATCTCCAAAACTAGCCAGCACCACATACTTTAGTGGAAGAAGCAAAAAACCTGCAGTAAGGTAGATATGAGATTATCTGCCCACCTCCCTACCCACCCACACACACACATACCCACACATACACACACTGAGTATCCCCCTCATCTTTATAGGCTACAGCTTGGTTTAAGACTGAAGCATAAGGTTTAATATCTCTTCCAAAATGTGTTAGCATTTACTGTTCTGACTCTGGCTATTGTTGTTATCCATGTAAATGCTCAATCTCTTTCTGAATCTTGCTGATTTTTTTTCCTCAATGACTACTTTGGCAATGAGTTCTACAGTTTAATTAAGTTTTGTGGAAAAAAGTATTAGCTGTTATCAGTTTGAACTTTTAATTCCATTGAATGTCCCCTTCCCTTGTCTTATATTCTTGTCTTGTGCCTTCCACAATTTCCCTTAGTATATTAGTCATAAGAAAATTGATCTCTCTGTTAACAAACAGTTCCTGATATTCAGTCATAAATTTCCTATTCTGGATTTCATCCTATTTCTCATTTACTGTAAATCAAAACCCTCAAGTGGTACCACTGCCCTGTTACAACTACCATAACCCGACACAAATTCCACGAGGTAAAAATCTAAACTAAAAGCAAAAGAGGTCAGACAAAATTACACTATTTCCTCCGCTATCCCCAACAGAATTTGCTTAAGGACAAAAATTAAACTGTTTGTGGGTTTAGATTTCTAGAGAGACTGGAACTTTTAATGCTTCATGATTTGTCCAAAAGACCATAAAAGTCTTCCCTAAAGGCCTCTGCAGCTCCCAGTTTTGGGAGTGTGGAACTCAATGCCACGATCCTCAGACCATTTGGAAACCATTGAATAGGAATAGAAAATAAATCCTAGCCACTGATTTTTTTTCTCAATTTGGTTTACAAAACAAAACAAATAAAAAACAAAAATTGTCTCCAAAAATTGTTTTGCCAAAAAGACTTTGTCAAAACAATGCTTATGAATTATTAATAAGAGTAGACTAACAATAAGAATATCTATATCATACGTAACACTTAGACAAAACACAACGTGATATATCCCATCATGTGCCAGCAATGCCCCTCTGCCATGTACACTGGCCAAACCGGACAGTCTCTACGCAAAAGAATAAATGGACACAAATCTGACATCAGGAATCATAACATTCCAAAACCAGTGGGAGAACACTTCAACCTCTCTAACCACTCAGTGACAGACTTGAAGGTGGCAATTTTGAACTTCAAAAAGTTCAAAAACAGACTCCAAAGAGAGACTGCTGAACTCGAATTAATATGCAAATTAGATAAAATTAACTTAGGTTTAAACAGAGACTGGGAATGGTTGGGTCATTACACTAATTGAATCTATTTCCCTATGAAAGCAGCAAAGAATCCTGTGGCACCTTATAGACTAACAGACGTTTTGCAGCATGAGCTTTCGTGGGTGAATGCCCACTTCGTCGGATGCAAGAGTGCATTTTCCACTCTTGCATCCGACGAAGTGGGCATTCACCCACGAAACCTCATGCTGCAAAACGTCTGTTAGTCTATAAGGTGCCACAGGATTCTTTGCTGCTTTTATAGAACCAGACTAACATGGCTACCCCTCTGATACTATTTCCCTATGTTAAGTTCTCCTCACACCTTCTACAGGTCATCTCAATTATCACTTCAAAAGTTTTTTTTCTCCTGCTGATGATAGCTCATCTCAATTGATTAGACTCTTCCTGTTGGTATGCATACTTCCACCTTTTCATGTTCTCTGTATGTATAAATATCTCCTGTCTGTGTGTTCCATTCTATGCATCCGAAGAAGTGAGCTGTAGCTCACGAAAGCTTATGCTGAAATAAATTTGTTAGTCTCTAAGGTGCCACAAGTACTCCTGTTCTTTTTACTTAGACAAAATATTTTTCAGCTCAGCCTTTAACAGCCCCATACTTACAATTCCTTTCTGCCAGCTTCCTCCCAGGCAACCAATCAGATTGTACCACAGTGACCGAACTGTAGTGCAGTGAGAAGGGACAGGCAGCACTTGGTGAATGGTGAGACTATGAAGAGTAGCAGACACTTATGCAGTCCCAAAGAACAGTCGAGAGCATAGGAGGTACTTTAGAGCAATGGGAGAGTTTCTGTAGTGCTCTATTCCACTTTTATCTAGAAACATTTTCCCAAGTAAAAAAAAAAGTCACATTGTGGAAAGGAATTATTCTCCTTTTAAGACTGATTGTTCTGACCTTTTTGCTTGGACGTTGGTACTTGCTCAGGGGTGATTCAACACTATGCTACGGCTTTGATGTACAGTCTTAAAAGCACCATTACAGGCATGCTGGAAGGAAATACCTTGTTGCCGTGGCTACTATTGCATCATTTGGAGTTGTGAGATGGCTGGATTTCATCACCATGACACCAAACATTTCCTGTGCAGCAATACAGTGACTGGATCATGTAAACAATGGATGAAGTTGTATTGCATTTCTTTCTTCTTGTTTCTTAAGATGTGTATATCCACCTGTAAACCAGAGCTATAAAACAAAAAGACTATGTTGACCAGTGGTTATAGCAAAGAAATGGGAGTCAGGGCTCCTGGACTCAGTATCTGGCTCTGCTTATTGCAACCTAGGAAGGATGAAGAGTAGAGTCCTCTGTCAAGTCCGCTGTGGATCTTGGTATGTTGTTCTAATTTATCAGTACAGCTGGTCAAACTAAGTGGCCCTACTCATGCCATAAGATACCACTCTGTGTTAATAAATGCATCAACATCTGGCCTTTTAAGACTCATCCAGTGCCCACTGAAGTCAATGGCAATCTTTCCATTGACTTAAATGGGCACTACATTGGGGCTATGTGTAACATACATCTACATTTTAATATCCTTAGCTATAGATCAATCCCTGAAGACTAGTGCTATTTAGATAGGCACACAAGATTATCAATTGTTTTAAAATCCAGGAGGCAGGTCAAGGAAACATGCATGATGTTATCTCTCTGCAGAGCTGGCCAGAAAACTACTAATTTGTTTCACAAAACATATGATGTTTCAAAAATTGTATGCATTGCATTACATTGGAATGAAAATGAGACTTTTGGAAATGAAGACAGGCTCTCTCCCCCAATATTGAGGGCACAGGGGTAAGATATGAGAGAGCTGTGGGTGTAGTGGTACAAAAAGAAGAAGTGGGTAAACTAACCTAAAGTCCACTTTCCCAAAATGAGAAGTGGGTATAAGTGTGGTGGACATTTTTCAACCATCTGTCAGGCAAAGCATCATTATTACCTGTGAGCATCCACAGCTGCTCCCTGTTCAGTCCAATGCGGATAGAATATCTGTGTCAGAGTCCCCAATGACTTTCCAACATGCCTCATCATCTTTACTTTTCAAGCTGCCAGATGTTGTGACAAAGTGAACATAATTGTGTCTGAGATGCTGCTAAACATGTATTTACATAAAGTTCAGTAGTTATTATTAATAACACCTGACTGCTAGGAGAGAAAAGTCTGGACAATTCTATTCCAGTCCACATCCCAAACTTTGAAAGGGTTTGAGTGTGGCATTCCAGTTCAGGTCCATTCTTAGTTGTTGTAGCATGAGGTCCTCAATAGTTTAACACTTTCTATCTTTAGCAAACACACTCTTCTCTTTTTTAGTTTTTGAAGCAGGGAAAGGCAAGTTTGCTTATTTCAATTTTTTTTTCCTTGGCTCAATGTCACTCCAGAATGCCCTAAACTCTAACATGTGACTGGATTACTTTGCAGGCTTCTGTTTAAAAGGATATTTTACTTTCGCCATCAAATAATTTTGCTGCAGGAATTATAGTGCACTTTGTTGATATATGGCTTCATTTATATGCTTCAGTCATAAATTTGAACCCATAAAAAATTATTTCAGTTTTAAAAAAATGGTCAGCAGGCTTGTTAAATTGTTGCAGAGTCAAATGTTTAAGGAGTGGTTCTCACAGCAAGTCCTCTTTTCAAGGCAGGTGGGATTAACTCTTTTGGTTGAGATAATAAAATATGGATGTGTTAAACAGTTTTCAGGCTACCTCTAATTTTAAACATATCCCCAGTTTTCACCCAAGCCCATTTCGTTTGCATATTTTTGTTGTTCAAGTGACATGAAACTGAGCAAAAATGTTATAGTCATTAAGCAGCAGTTTATGCAGCAGTGAGTAAACTACAAAATATCAGAAGGCTTGGAAACTTGTTTTAATGATCTTAAGACACCCCTCTTCAGAATCCCAGTTGGCACTTTGGAAACAGAGGAACATTAGAACATAAGAACAGCCATCCTGGGTCAGACCAAAGGTCCATCTAGCCCAGTATCCCATCTTCCAACAGTGGCCAGTGCCATGTGCCCCAGAGGGAATGAACAGAACAGATAATCATCAAGTGATCCATTCCCTGTTGCCCATTCCCAGCTTCTCGCAAACAAAGGTTAGGGACACCATCCCTGCCCATCCTGGCTAATAGCCATTGACAGACCTATCCTCCATGAACTTATTTGAACCCTGTTATAGTCTTGGCCTTCACTACATCCTCTGGCAAAGAGTTCCAAAGGTAGACTGTGAGTTATGTGAAGAAATTCTTCCTTTTACTTGTTTTAAACCTGCTGCCTATTAATTTCATTTGGCGACCCCTTGTTCTTGTGTTATGAGAAGTAGTAAACAAACACTTCCTTATCTACTTTCTCTATAATAGTCATGATTTTATAGATCTCAATCATATCTCCCCTTAGCCATCTCTTTTCGAAGCTGAAAAGTCCCAGTCTTATTAATCTCTCCTCATACGGTAGCCGTTCCATACCCCTAATAATTTTTGTTGCCCTTTTCTGAACCTAGTGCCGGGTTGCCCCCGTGGCCGACAGATACTGGGGGCTAGGGCTCCAGAGGGCAGGCCAGAGTAGCTGCCTCCCTCCAATGGTGGAAGGAGCATCTTGAGCACGTGGCGCAAGGGCGACTGAGGTGGACAAGGCAGGGCGAAGGGAGGCTGGCCAGCGGCCTCGGCCACTGGCAGAAGAACCAGGTTAGGTGGCCGCACAGGGAGTCGATGGCATCCTCCACCAATGGGACAAAATGGGTTGACCTGGTGGCCCAGATTCTTTCCTGATGCAATGTTCCCGCAAATGATGCCCAATGGGGATTCCTGCTCCCCAGAACAAGCCACACAGGGATGTTTAACAGTCCACCTGGAGCACACCTGGAGGGTGGGAAGGCTTTATGATGGGCACCCCAAGGAAGGAGAGAGGCTTAAGTGTGGGCCTACGCAGATGGAGGAGCTTGCCAGCTCCCCAGAGACCAGACGACCACTGGGCAGAGGCACACACTCCCACCCCGAAGACAAGAACGAAGTGCCCGGCTCAGACAGAAAAGCGCAGACAGAGCTGGCACCCTATCCACCCAGCTCTCAGGACTAGCCGCACAAGTGGAGAATGGAGCACCCAGCTCAGATGGAAAGGAGGACTCTTGCAACTTTCTGGTTCTTTTCTTCTATCCACTCTTCTCCTGATTGGTGTATCCCTCCCCAGGAGCCAAAGACACGGGCTCTGGATTCTACCTACCGGTGCCCGACGGCACACGCACAGACACCGTTGCCTGGGGTATCGTGGCACTGGAGGAGCGCCGTTTAGAAGTGGTGAACATTTACAGGAAGGTTGGGTTTTGGCCTAACCTGCTGAGGCCAGGCTAAAGCCACCAGGAAGCAAGGTGGCTTGTTGGTCTAGGCGTCTGATTCTTGCTTAGAGTGCAAGTTGTTCTGCGGTCAAATCCCCGACAAGCCCTCCCTCAGGGTGTGTTTCCTGTCCTACCTTCATGTTTCCAGCCCCTTGCCCAGCTCACTTTTGGAAACTCCTGTGAAATGCTGCTTTCCTTAGGATTAGTTGGACTGGGCTGAACGGTTCTCACTTACGGCGTGAGAGAGCGAGGAAGAGACCTTGGAAAGGTGAAGTCTGGCACAGTCCTTTTTTTCATTTTAGGGCTAACTCGGCCAATTCTTGGGGGGCTTGGTTTGGTTTCCTTCGGCTTGGCTTGGTTTGGTTTGGTTGCGAAAAACGTGGGAAATGAGGATTGCTACGGCTCCAAAGAAACGGTTTGTTGACTTTGGCGAATCCAAGTGTCACTTCGGGTGCGAGAGGCCCCAGGGTCAGCTCCCGGACAAGCCCTCATCAAAGGGTCTGTTTGCCACTGTGCCTTTCTTTTTTCCCTGCAACTGTTGCCTGGGTTTTTCTCCCCAATCCTGTGGCATTAGGGTGTAAAATTGGTTTGCTGCTCCACGGGTGTGACAGACCCAGCATGGAGATGACCTTGGAAAGCTGAAGAGAGGCGCGGTCCTTTTCAACTTGATGCCTATAGCGGCCTGTTGTTTCTCCCAAACTTCCGGGGCGGGGCGTGCCGAGCCCCTCCTTGGCCAGGGGGGCTTGTTGGTCTAGAGGTAGGATTCTCACGTAGGGTGCCAGAAACCCCACACAAGCCCTTGCCATGGTTTCTTTGCTGCTCTACGGGGAACTCGGGGCTGGGGTGGGGGCTCGTCTTTCCCTTTGTTTCTAGAGCCCCTCTCTCGCTCTCAGGAGCTGCCGCTCTCCTCTGTGGGATTCAGCCCTCCGGCTAGGGGACGCGGCGTTCCCCCCTTCCAGCGTACAGGGCTTCCATTCTCTGTCACTACCACGGTGACTCAGGCCGTTGTTCCCCTCAGTGCCCTGCGCCTGATTTATGCCTTAAGGCCTTCCTTTCCTCTGGTTGGGGTGAGACCACATCAGCACAGTTTATGTTTAGTTGGTTCGTTTTGAGGAGTGCGGGATTCCTGAGCATTTGCATGTGTCTTGTTGGTCTAGGTCTCTAAAACTTAATTTCAGTACCTACATACACCTCCTTCTCAATACCAGATTTACCATGGTGGCACTGACACCATAGCGCCGGGCCCATGCTCCAAAGTGTCCCCGGCATGGCATCTCTTCTCCACAACGCTTGGTGCTGCTGTGCCTGGGGCTCTGTCCTGCTTTTGCATGGCAGCCGGCAGCAAAGCTCCCCCTCCCCGTCCTCTTCCCCCAGCCTGTTGCTTTCTGGCCCCTCCTCCTCTCACTCTCTCTCCCTGCTCCTGATCAGTTGTTTGCTGGGGAGGGAGCAGCAGCCGCCACCGCCTGGATCCCGGGCAGCTACTTTTCCAGAAGGAAACAATTTTTGTACAGGCTGCCCCCTTTTCCCAGTTCTTCCTTCCCATCCTCCTCCCGCTGCACCCCTTGCCTGGCCCTGGGCCCTCTCTCCCCCTCAACTCCCCCCTCCCACTTCCCCACTCCTTGCCCCTGGTGCTCCGTTCTTGCTCCCACTGCTAATGGGGGGCGAGGGACCTTGTACAGCAGCACCCGTGTCCTTCCTCCCAGCTCCAGTCTGGGCTAGAGTAGCAGCCACGCTGTGCCTCCAAGTCCTGGGAGCATCGGGCGGCTTAACACTAGTGAGGGAAATTCCCCTTCCAACAGCAGCCGCTGTCCCGTCAAGTGTGCAGGCATTGGGGGTTGGGGGCCTTAACACGGCACCCCCACCTTTACTCATCCCCCACCGCTATAACGGGGAGAGCGGTAAAGAGCTATTGCATCACCAGCACTCACCAGTTTTCTTTAGCTGAAAGAAGTCACAGGACTTTGCAAAAAGAGAGAAGTGCCTGGTTTTCCCCTCAAAAGGATAATTACTAAAGGCAAAGTGGTGATATATTTTGTGAGGGAGGCCGTGGAAAATCCAGTCCTCTACCCCATCTGTTCCTTGGCATGGAACATTTAATTACTTTCAGGAGAGAGAGGAGGAAGTGGAGAAGAGGCAAGGGCAGGGCCTTGGGAAAGGGGGTGGAGTTGGGGCATACCCCCTTCAGCTCCCTGCTGTGAACCGCTCAGGGCAGGGGGCTGGGAGCGCTCCCACAACCCCAGCCCACCTCCCTAGCCCTGACCCCTGCACCCCGTCACAAACTCCCAGCTCCCTTCCCTGACTCCTGCACCCCTCCCCATGACCCCAGTCCTGACTTCTGCACCTCCACACATACCCAGCCCCCCACACCTCATGTTCTGACTCCTGCACCACTTCACACACTTCCAACCCCCAGTCCTGACTCCTGTACCCCCCCCACACATACCCAGACCCCTCCACACCCCATGCCCTGACTCCTGCACCCCCTCACATCCCTGCCCCCACCCTGAGCACCAAACGGGAGCTCCTGCACCCTCCCTGCTCCTTCCCACTGCACCCCTCAGACTGAATGGGAGCTGCCCCAGGTTAGCGCTCCACACCCCATCAGAGATATCATCAGAGATACTTAGTTTTGCACTTCTCAAACTGTGGATTTGTGTCTCCAGAGGTAACATGCTTGTTAACAGCAAAAATGTTTTTAAATAAATAAATAATGTATAGAGGTGTGAAATAACAGACCTCAACTCTATTGTCCCTCTGCAAATTTGTGAACACAGGGTCATCCACTTACCTATCTTTAAAAGTGAAAAGTTTCAAAAAGTTCCATGAATAGCAGATTGTTGGGGGCAGAATAGATCTGGACAAGGAGAAGTCTGGAGATAAATGTGAGAAGTGAGGGACATATTTTAAACAAAAAATATTATGTTTGCTGTTGAAGAAAAAAATCCAGAATATTTAAGGTTATTGTTTTAGTTAAATAAAACAATGTAAATGTCTGTCTGCTGATGTTCTCCTCCTAATACAGCCTGGCAAGAAAATCCTCCAAATATGAATGATTAACCTCTTGAATTGGAGATCGTTCACCTACTAATGACTTCATAAATATCTGCTTCAATTATCTTTGGTAAATGAAATAACCAAACAATCAGTCATTTTCTGATGTATCTGTAAAACTCATCTGAAAAGTTCTAAAAATAAATCACGGTTTAAAAATGTATAGTGTGTACCTTCTAAAAATGAAACCTAAATCTATCTCTGAGTTGTGAAGAATATGTTTTAAGGTTATAAAAAACAACAAGAATGGACTTTTATGTAGAAACCCATGATTAAATCGAGTCTTCCTAACTAGTGATTTAAATCATGATTTAAATCAAATTCACCCTGCCCACTGTGCTCTTGCCCCCGGCCTCTTCATTCCCCAGGGGGGCCCACAAATCTGTTTGGCGCTGGGCCCACAAAAAGTTAATCTGGCCCTGCTCCTTATATGATATCCATACATTCATCTTGCAATGATGACCAATATGTCATAAGCTTTTATTTGATACCTTACAAAACACTATTTATGGATAAATACTCTAAAAACAATTTGTTGGGTGTAGTGAGTTCATCAGGCTTGTCAGGAATTGCTGAGAGAGAACCGTCAGCCCTTTGTTAGTTGGCAACAATGCAAAATTTGACTGCTTACTGATCGTTATTCGCACATCAAAAAAGGGTAAGTGCAGCTCATCTGTTTTGTTAAGAGCTGAGTCAGTCAGGCCAGATAAATGTGTTTTTCATATGCCAATACCAAAATACACTGGACCTAATTCTTATTTGTATTTACAACCATGTAACTGAAACCAGAACCTAAGCCTATATGGATGCTAAAATGCTAACCAGTGTAACCATAGATGCTTCATGTCAACCTCTTGTGTCTCTGCATAGCCAGAATTTTCTGTTCTTGAATGTAGCACAGCTCACACACACATACGCACACACACACTGACACCCTCCCCCCAAAAAAATCAAATGAGGAAAAATACGGTTCAGTTTGGGTTCATATAGACTTAAGGGATAAGGAATGGCTTTTAATTTTATTGTAAGAATCTAGTTTGCCCATTCCTAGGAAAATAGTGATACAGAACCAAGCACCGCGGTTAGCAGACTAGATTTATTTTGTCACAAAGATCAAAAGTAAATGTAGGCAACTAAAGAATCTTGATACCCAGCTGAGTGTGCCAATTTGTGAACATAACAGACACTGACTCTTGCACAGCCCAGTACTGCTGCTTGCCAACTTAATTAAGTTAGGATTGAATGCTCATGGATAGCAGATAATAACAGGCACAAACATACAAAGGATATGTGATATTGTAGATTAGGTTTATAAGAACTGCTTTGTCTCTTTGACAGGGAAATGTAGAATGCACTGCCATTAAACTCCAAGAGATGGGACTCCTGCCGTATTAAAGAATATGCTTCAGTTTGTATTTTTCCTTTATTATTTTCTATTTCCTTTCTAATAAAATTCAAGACTTTGAGCTGCATGCAGGAGAAATGGCACAAAAGGTGACAAGCTAAGGAAAACAGTCAGAGGTGAACTTTTCAACTCAAAGCAACATCTCGAGGCCTGCTGTAAATAGGATTGCTTTTATGTGAGTGCTGCCTGCTACAAGTGTTCTTGTTAAGAGTTTGTCACTATTTCTATTATATACGAACAGCTGACAGGCAGACATCCCAAGAACTGGGGATTCAGCACAAAGCCCAGTTCTGCAATGCTTGACTCATTCCTACTGAGACAATAAATAAAATAAAATAATAATAATAATAATAATTAATAAATACTTTGATAACAAGCTTCAGTCAGGATCCCAAAGCACTTTACAAAGGGGGTAAAATATCAGGAGCAGCATTTTACCAGTAGGGAGATAGAAGCACAGAAGGGTGAAGTGACTTGCACAAGTTCACATGGCAAGTCAGTATCAGAGCTCCAAGTATTCAATCCAAGGCCTTAATAATAGAATTGCCTCCACATGGATGGAGTCATGTAATACAATTTTTGGGATCAGGAAGGAATTTTCCCCTGTCTTCCTCTGAAGCATGGGTCACTTGGAGGTTTAGACTAGTTTAAATGGTGAATTCTCTGTAATTTGAAACCTTTAAACCATGATTTGAGAACTTCAGTAACTCAGCCAGAGGTTAGGGGTCTATTACAGGAGTGGGTGGGTGAGGTTCTGGGTGAGGGCAGGTGTTGAGTAGATTATCACAATGGTTCCTTCTGATCTTAAAGTCTATGAGTCTATGTGCCTGCATGGAGCCACATTAACTACAACGAGGCTCTGCACTGGGGCAGGGATTATCCTGCGTGGAAGTAATTGGTGGACAGGGGATCAGGCTCCCTGCCTCTCCATTCTGTGCTCTAATCACACTGTAACAGAGCTACTTGCCTGAATGCAACAGTATTTAACATGGGTCATAATTAAAGAATTAGACCCTCAATCCAAAGTGTAGCTATGGGCCTGGCATGTTGCTAGGTTGAGGCCCTCAGCCCCAAATCAAGAGCTGCTCAGACTTCATCAGCTTGAGCCTTCATTTGCATGGGTCTACAAAACTCATTTTGAATTCTCATGGGAAAAAACTGCATCATGATATTACTGGTTCTCCTTGATCCTGACTTCTCAGAGTATTTCAGCATTCACACTTCTGGTTTTTGCCAAACCTTTCAAATCTCTACCAAAGTCCAGTTAAAATTTGGAGGGAAGGATCAGTGTGATTGGGAGCCAGAGGTGGAAGCAAAGTCCTTATTTTATCTATATCAATATACCCATCCTGACTAAACCCCTGTTTCCAAGATGATCTGAACATAGTCACAAAATTTTGTTCCAGGCTGAAATTCTCCATAGAGATTCTAAACCAAAATCTGTGAAAACCCCACCAAAGATCCTATGTAACCTTATATCTGCCCCTGGAAATTTCCACTACATGCATCCGACGAAGTGGGTATTCACCCACGAAAGTTCATGCTCCAATACGTCTGTCAGTTTATAAGGTACCACAGGACTCTTTGCTGCTTTTACAGATCCAGACTAACATGGCTACCCCTCTGATACTATGTAACCTTTGACATTTGTCAGTTCAGAATTCAGGCTCCATCTCTGTTCCTAGCTCACATCCCAGTGACAGCTGTGAGGGCAAGTCTGACAACACTGGGCCATGTTCCCCAAAGGGAGATGTAACAAGCAGAGAGCTTTGCATCTGTAGAATTTTAGTCCCTGATTCTGACAAGACTTATGTACATGCTTAAGTCCAGGACCAATACTGAGTTTAAGACCATCTTTCCTTCTGGGGAGGAATGTGGTTTCCCTCTCACTTGGGTTCAGTGTTCTGGTAATGGTGGTCATCACTGCCAAGCTGGAGAGATGTTCAAAATAATTCTCAATTTCACTTTCTTAACCTGGCTGTATCATGGGAGCAGCATTTGTAGGAAGCCATTTTTTAATATCACTCCACAGCATCTCTCCTCTGACTCCTGAGATGTTTGTAAAGATAAATATCACCCAAGTACTCATCCTGCAGAAGTCTAAAGCACAAGCAGCCATTTTCAAACATCAGGTTTCAGGAACCCACTCTGGTCACCCTTGTTATGTTCTAGGACACCCATGTCAGAGAAATGTATTATTAATCCATCCAGCTTCTATGAATGAGTTACTAGTTATGTTCCTGAGCGGCATCTCTTATTGCTTGATTTTGCTCAATGTGTATGCATGATATAAATCATTGCTAGTGAAGAAGACGACTGGGGCCAAATCCATCCCTCATCTATCTGCACTGAAGTGCAAAGTGGGGGAAAATCACACAATGTAGGCAGAGTGAAAAAATGCAGAGGCTCCAAGGGTTTACCAAAGGTAGGGTAAAGAGGCCTTAAAGTAGGCATACATTAAGCACCGAGTCTGTGGGTGCTCCCGGGCTGGAGCACCCCCAGAAAAAAAATAGTGGGTGCTGAGCATCCACTGGAAGCCCCCCATCAGTGTCTTCCCCTCCCGCTAGTGCTTCCTGCTGGCCGCCGGCCCCATTGATCACCACCTCCTGCTCCTTCTCTCCCTCCCATCCTCCCAGTGCTGCCACAGATGAGCTGTTACATGGTATGCAGGAGGTGCCAGAGTAGGGGAGAAGCAAGGGTGGGGCATGCTCGGGGGAGGGGGCATAACGGGGTGGGAAGAGGTGGGGTGGGGCCTGGGGCAGAGCCAAGGGGAGCACCTCCCTGACATATTAGAAAGTGGGCGCCTATAGGCATAGATGTAATTTATGCCTTACATCTGTTTCTCTTTAGCTAGAATATGTGTTGTCTTTTTAAAACAAAAATCTTCCTTGAATTAAAAGGAGTTAAATTATGGGGGAGGGGAAAAAGGTATTTGACCTAATTTTGCAAATCCTTGAACTTCACAAGATGCGCTTATCTCTCCTCTGAACACTTCTGTCTATCTCTTCATCACAGCCATTGTTGTCACTAGTTATTATGCAATGGTCAAACCAGCTCTGAGGTAGCAGCAACCTGCTAAATTAAGATGTATAGGAGATAAAATAGATCGGGTTAATTGTGTTTTCATTTTTCTTAACAAGAATTTACTAATGCTGGGTGCGGAGAACATCACTGCACTTAAAAGCTGTTGGAGGAAAATGTGAGCTGCACAATAGAACTAAGAGAGCGATGTAATAACAGTCATTAAATCTGAAAGGAAAGGGGAAAAAAACAGTGACTTGATCCAGCTGGGACTGTTTCCTGATGACCATGTGTAACAAAATCACTATTTCCACAAATTTATTTTCTTTCCTTTTCTTCAATCAGTTCTAAGGGCCAGATTCTGTCACTCTTACTCGGAATGAGCATAGAACAGGTCTGTTTAAACTACTGTCCCTATTATCTTCTCTTCATGGTGCTCATCAATCTAAAGGTTTTCGTACATCTGTGTTAGAGGCAAGGCAAAGTCCTTGTGTAGCTTACTCTGGCATTGCAGATGTTCTAGAGCATGGAGGAAGTTAGAACCTGAATGAAGGACAGTGGGTTCAAACTGTAATGTGGAAAAGCTGAGGTGTTGCTGTAGCAGATTCTGGAGTATGGGGCCTGGTACAAGGCCTGAGGCTTGAACCAAAGTCAGCAAATGTTATGTGATGAGCAAAAGTCAGTCCCCATCAAAAGCGGATGTTTGCCTGCAAGTTCACTGTCTAGTACATGAACTGGGCATCGGTATTGCGAAAACATATTGAATATGTAAATACATTCTGGCAGGCTAGGACAAGAACTGCCCAACCTAGCACATGATAAGATGATTTGACAGAAGTGATGAATAGTGATGTTTCATCCTAAACATCAGGAGAAAGGTACACGGGGAGGTAACAAACAGATGACAGAACAAGAAGCAATGGTCTCAAGTTGCAGTAGGGGAGGCCTAAGTTGGATATTAGGAAAAACTATTTCACTAGGAGGGTGGTGAAGCACTGGAATGGGTTACCTAGGGAGGTGGTGGAATCTCCTTCCTTAGAGGTTTTTAAGGCCCGGTTTGACAAAGCCCTGGCTGGGATGATTTAGTTGGGGTTGGTCCTGCTTTGAGGAGGGGGTTGGACTAGGTGACCTCCTGAGGTCTCTTCCAACCCTGATATTCTATGACTCTATGATATGTAAATTGTTTATCCCAGATTGTGTGTCGCAGTCTATATTTGGGATACCTCGCCTTAACACTTTGTCTGGCCTGGGGGGATGGGGCGGGGGAAAGTCCTGCCACTCACTAAGCTGGTCTGTTGTCACAGGCATACATGTATTCAGTGGTGAGCTGCAGCCGGTTCGCACCGGATCGCGCGAACCGGTTGTTAAATTTAGAAGCCCCCTTTAGAACTGGCTGTTCCTGGAGGGACAACTAGTTCCAAAAGGGCTTTTAAATTTAACTAAAGCTCTAGCAGCTCCCTACCCTTCCCCCAGCCCCAACTCACCTCACTCCGCCTCCTCTGCTGAAGCTCCTCCGGCTTCTCCTCCCCCTCCCCAGCTTCCCGCGAATCAGCTGTTCGCGCGGGAAGCCGGGAGGGCTGAGACGCAAGCAGCGCTTCCACCAGGTGAGCTGGGGCCGGGGGGCGGGGGTGCCAGCGGGAGAAGGGCTCCAGGCGGTGCGCCGCTCGGGAGGTCGTAGCGAGACTCTGGGGTCGGGCGGCTGTGCTCCTGCCCCCAGGGTCCAGCTGCGACCTCGGCCGGGCAGCACGGCTCCTGCCCGGGTGCGGCCACCGGGTGGGAGGAGAAGCCGGGGGGGAGCTTCCTGCAGGTGAGCTGAGGCAGGGTGGGGCGCGATGAGGACTCCAGGCGCCGCCCGGCCCTGCTCCAGCCACTGCCCGGCCCCGGCCCCAACTCCGGCCGCACGGCGCGGCTCTGACCCTGGCCCCGACCCCGGCAGGGGTAAGAGGCCAGGGCCAGGGCCAGGGCCAGGGCCGGGACTGGGGCGTGGGAGGAGGGGTTGGATCGGGCAGAGGTTCTGGGGGGGCAGACAGGGGATGGGGAAGGGGGGGTTGGGTAGGCGCCGTGTGGGAGTTCCTGGGGTCTATTGGGATGGTGGTGGATGGAGTCGGGGCAGTCAGGGGACAGGGAGCAGGCAGGGCCGGCTCCAGACCCCAGCGCGGCAAGCACGCGCGTGGGGCGGCCCTTTCTCGGGGGGGCGGCAGGCTGGGCCGGCGGACCTGCCGCAGTCATGCCTGCAGGAGGTCCACCGGAGCCCCGGGACGACTGGACCTACCGCAGGCATGACTGCGGACGGTTCACTGGTCAAGCAGAGCCGCCGGACCTGCGAACCGTCCGCAGCCACGGGAGGTCCAGCCGAGCCGCGCGATTAGTGGACCCTCCGCAGTCATGCCCGCGGGAGGTCCGCTGCTCCCGCGGCTCCGGGGCGCCTCCCATGCATGACTGCTTGGGGCGGCCAAAAAGGTAGAGCCTCCCCTGGGAGCGGGGCAAGTTTGGCAGGGGGTGGGGTCCTGGGGGGGAGTTAGGGTTGGGGGTCTTGGGAAGGAATGGTCAGAGGACAAGGAGCTGGGCAGGGGGGGTTATGGGTTGTGGTTTCTGAGGGGGGGCAGGACGTGGGTGGGGGGTGTACTCACTGGGCGGTTCCCTACCGAGTCTTCGGTGGTGGGTCCTTCAGCCGCAGGAGCCGTGCTGCCGAAGACCCAGTAGGGAACCGGTTCCTAAGATTTTGGCAGCTCATCACTGCATGTATTAAGTGTACCTGTAGCACATAGAGGGCAGTAAGACTGTGCGATAAACCTGGCCGAGCGCCTTCACCATTGAACAGAGTATGAGCTCTTCTTGGGCTGTTTGATCGAGGTCTGCTATACGGGCGACCTGGCGCAGCACGCAGAGGGAATACACACAGCCAACAACGGACAACAGATGCTGATCAGAAGAGAGAAATATTGCTAAACTGAGAAGCAGTTTCACCCAATGGCTAAGGGACTGGTCCAGCAGAAAGGAGAAACCGGTCCCATTCCATTCAGCTGCTGTGTGACCTTGAGTAAGTCTCTTCACCTTGGTTTTCCCTCTCACCCTTTGTCTTTTCAGACTGTAAGCTCTTCAAAGCAGGGACTGCCTCTTACTATGTGTCTGTACAGCACTTAACTCAATGGGGCATTCATATGGATTGGGGCTGCTAGATGTTATACAAATAAGAATAAATAATAATACAGATAATAAATAATCAGTGGATTTCATCCCATTGACAGTCTGCTGTTTAGCCATCCTTCTGGACTCTTCATTGCTTTTAGTAGGGGGAGGGATAGCTCAGTGGTTTGAGCACTTGCCTCCTAAACCCAAGGTTATGAGTTCAATCCTTGAGAGGGCCACTTAGGGATCTGGGGCTAAAATCAGTACTTGGTCCTGCTAGTGAAGGCAGGGGGCTGGACTCAATGACCCTTCAGGGTCCCTTCCAGTTCTAAGAAATAGGTATAGCTTCTATTACTCTATAGATAGCCACACCACTTAAAACCCCCTCTTCCATAGAAAATGGTACCTCTATCTTATGAGACTCTAATATACTCATTGTGATCCATACCAGGTTTTGCTATTGCAGTTTGCTATACCTAGCAACAAAGACGCTGACTCTGAGTAGTTCCAGTAGGTAGAGTGCAGCAGCACACAGCATAATTCAATAGCTGCCAACGCAACAGCTCAGGCTGCCAATTGGTAATAACCCCTTGCCCTGCTGTCTGCATTGGTTCCTGATACTCTGTGTGGACAATCAGAATGACCACCAAGGCCACTTTGTGCACTACAAAATGCAGCATTCACTTGTCTGACATATTTTTGTCCCAGCAAAGCAGTAACAACCAATACTATCCCAGGGAAACAAGGGAGAGAAAGTACTTTGTTTGAGCTACTAATTAAAATGTGCAAAGCTCCAGACATCACATTGATCAATTCAGCATAGAAACAAAGGCACTGATTCTGAACCCACTTTCACCAGTGGATTGCAATGGGATTGCTCCTGACTTTTGCTGGTTTAAATGAGAACAGAATAGACACATAGTATTGGGAAGCTTTGAGAAGCTAGAAGAAAAAGCTTCCCCTTTTCTAGAGCTTCCTGGTATTTTTTGACTCACTTCTAATTCATCGATTCTAAGTCAAAAGGGCACTGTGATCTGTAGGCCCGCCTGCATAACACAGGCCACAGAACTTCCCTGAAATAATTCCTGTTTGATCTAGATATCGTTCAGAAAACCATCCAATCTTGGTTTAAAAATTGCCAGGGATGGAGAATCCACCACAAAAAATCAATAATACAGGACCTCTAATACAGGACCTTCAGAGAGAGTGTTAATCACAGATTGTTGCATTGTGTCATAGACCCAAATTGGTCATGGTAGGTATCTCCAAATACATATTTAATATAATTTAAACTGTGGTGGACAAAGTTTTAGATGGTGCAGGCCTCACTACTGAGGATGAGTACTTACAGTATTGAGGATGAGTACTTAGTCCCATTAAAGCCACTGAGCGTACTTACATGAGTATGTGCTCACCAGGGTGAGTGAGGTCTCTTTTGAGTTTCCTGTGTGCTCATCAAAACAAGAAAACAAAAATCTTGTCTGGACAAGTCTAAAAGTAACAAAGAGTCCTGTGGCACCTTATAGACTATCACATGTATTGGAGCATTCGTCTGATGAAGTGGATATTCACCCACGAAAGCTTATGCTCCAATACATCTGTTAGTCTATAAGTGCCACAGGACTCTTTGTTGCTTTTTAGAGATCCAGACTAACACGGCTACCCCTCTGATACTTGAAGTTTAAAAGTGCGGCCACAGAAAGTTACCCAGTAAGGATCAATTTCACCATCAGGAACCAATCCCTAAGTAGCAAAGGATGTGTGAGAGAGCCCCATAGTCTTGGTCAATTAAGGGTGACCAGACTGGAACCAGTCTGTCATCAACCTGGGCTCTTAGTGCTGTATATCACGAGGTAGTCTCACTGGCTGTGATGACATGGAAGATACCACAGCCACAGAAACCATTCCTAACCCTTTGAATAAGTGACTCAGAAATTGGAATTCTGCTGTGGTAACTCATTGGAGTTGTAGTTCATTCTCCTCTATGGGCCTATTAGAATTTCAAATACCCCTTAAGATTTTTTACAGATTACATCATTTGCAGCTTTATTAATTGCCTCACAGTCAGACATACATAAAATGTGGAGATTAAATAGATTTTTGTTAGACAACTTGTGTGTGTGTGTGTGCGTGTTTAGCCAGGACAACTAATTTCCTCTAAATAATAATTCTTGTTTATGTATGCCTGAAGCAGCATCCTCTTGGGAAAAGTAACATTTGTTTGGGTGGAGATGTAAAATGTACAAATTGTGTCTAAAAACCAAAAAATGACAGAAAATGGTTTGTATTCCTTTATTTTAATCAAACATTTCTCCAAAAGCATTACTCATCTTTATAGCCAGAAAGAAGCATATCTTATAACTAGCATAAAGCCGTTCAAATGTGAAAAATGATACTGAGCAGAACTGAAAAAGATAAATTCTCCATGACAAAAAAAAAGTAGAGCTGGAAGTTTTCATGACATATATATCTATTCTTCGTACATAGCCCTAAGCTACCAGCCAATATCTGCATTTCAACAGTGTGCAGGGCAGACTACTTAAGTTCAATAGTAGTTTTTACTTTCTTTAGGGTCCAGTAGTTATGGAGGTTTGCAGTAAATGATCTAAAATGGACAGTGTCATAAATCTGGGTGTCAACTGTTCACTTTGGAGGAAGAGGCCAAACTGAGAATAGGTTCAGAAAGAGCTGCCTATGTAATTACAATGAGATGAAATGGCTGTTGGCTTATTTATTTCATGGTATTTCAAATTTTGACAATGGGAATGGATTCTTAATGGAAATACTTTGCCTTTTACAAGTGTCCAAGGATCCTAAAGCACTTCAAAAACATGAATATAGAATCCTCACCACATCCCTGTGAGGTAGGAAAGTATTATTCCCATTTCTCAGATGGGGAAATGGAGGCTTAAAACCTCCAATGATGAGGATTTCACAACTTACCTTGGTAACTGGTATCATGCATGACCTCTATCCGATCTCCTGAATCATGGACTTAGGCTAAACCACATTACAAGGCAGGCACTTCAGGTAAGTGACTGATCCACAACCCTATGAAATCACCGGAATGACTCCCATTGACTTTGCTGGACTTCGGCTCAGGCCCTATTAGAGAATGCCTGGATTATACATCAAAATGCATACCTTTAAATGTTTCTAGGTGTTCCAGTACCAGCTAATGCCACAATGACTTGTGCTTAAAAAAAATCTAGCCACATACATTATGTTTCTTCTGTCCCTTAGTGTTTAACACATGACGACTCACTTAAGGGTCCTGTGGTTAGTACTATACTCAAGAGCAGATTCTATTCCTTCACTCCCTGGTTGGGTGGGATAGGAGCCCTCCAGCCATCACAAGGAGAAGACCTTACAGTGAATCTTGTGGCTAGCCTGGAAGTTCTGCCGTTAAGAAAACACACAAAAATCTATTTACACTTTTTGCTATATTTACACAGTAAGCATGGAGCAAAACTAGCAGCGAATGAAACAAGAGTGTGGACGAATGGAGGCCAAATTGTACTTAAATTATAGGTGTAGATTTGAGCCCAGTGAGTAAAAATAGATGGGTATGTATGTGATTTGCAATAACTTATGCAATTCTTCCTAATATGCAGGGATGTATTTCAGAATCCAGAACTATTGTTTACAGAGGGGATGCTCAATCTGGGGGTCAGAAAGCGGTGTCAAGGGGGCATGCCATCCCTGCCCTATCCATAGTGGTAGTGGGGTGTGTGTATGTAGGGGGGAGTTCAGCTGGGATATGGAAAAGGGGATCATGTGTGGAAAAGGGTTAGAACTAGAGATGCTTGGTAATTTTCCAACAAAACTTTTTCTTTTATTTTTTATTTCTCCAATTTGTCAGAAACGTATTGGTTTTGATGAAACTTCAGCTGGGAAAGGTTTATCAGGTCCAGGATGGAATTTCCAGTTGAGAGAGATCCACCCCAAAGTAGCCAGTAGCCTAGTGGTTAAAACATTCAGCTGAGAACTGGAACACCTGGACCTTTGTCTTCCTGATTCAGTGAAAGGACTAGAACTTCGGTACCCTACATCTCAGGGGGTAGCCTAACCACTGGACTTTTGGTTATTCTGGGGTGGGTCTGTCTGTCTCTCACTCTTTAGTTTTTTGCAGGGGACTTTTTTTTTTTTGAAAAAAATGTGAAGGGTCTCAGTTTTGTTTTGGTGCAGAACAAAAACAAATGTTGAAACCTTGACATTTTTACAGAATTCTTGTTTTCCAGCCAGCCATAGGGAGAACCACTGTCATAAACAAAAGTATATTTCTTTTAAAGACACCATGGTGTGTGAGTTTGTATTCAAAACTGCAAGTTTCTCCCCTCCCACCCTGACCCACTGATCTCTGGCCCCTTCTTAGATTGGTTCTGTAGATTCCTGTCTGATGAGTGGAGTATGCCTGATGTTTTCACATTGTTTTAGAGCCTATTTTGAACTCCAGTGAAACTCTTTGTTTCATAGGCGTTCACTGTGTGAACTGTGTAAAATGGGATCTGAAGGATGCAATACTGGTTCTGCATAGAAGAAGGAGCTGGAAAAAAACACGCAGCAAGCAAGACTTTTTCCTCGTCATTTTGAAAAAACCTTCAGGCTTTCAGAACAGTTTCTTTGTCTGGGAGGAGATTAAAGTTAATGGAGAATATAAAAGACAGAATAAAATTAAGGCAGCAAGAAATATCAGAATCAGACTGCATTCAATGTGCAACTGGCTCAGGAGAACTGATAGAGACCATTTGATACTAGATGAAATGCAGGCAGAGTCTGCCTGTTCTGAATGGCATTCCCATGGGGGTCCGTCGGATGGGTGTTTGGTCTGGTCTTCACTACAGACCTATATTAGTATAACTACATTGCTCGGAGGTGTGAAAAATCCACACCTCTGAGTGACATAGTTATACTGACCTAACCCCCTGTGTAGACAGTGCTGTTTTGGCAGGAGAGTGTCTCCCGCCTATAGAGCTATTGCCTCTCGGGGAGGCAGATTGACTACAATGACAGGAGAACTCTCTCCTGTCGGCACAGAGCGTCTTCACTAAAGTTCTACAACGGCGCCATATGTGAGATGAATCTGAAGTCATAAGTTATGTCTACATGTAATCAGAGGTTGGAGAGCAGCTCAGGCTGGCGTACCCATGCAAGTTTTAATCTAGCTAGCATATCTAAAAAAAACCATTGAAGACACAGCAGCACAGACCGTGGCACAGGCTAGGAATGTGAGTACATACCAGGTTTATGGCCAGCTGACGCCTGCACTGCCACATCTTCACTGCTGTTTTTAGCTATGCCAGCTTGATTTAAGGTACGCCCACCCAGGCTACAATCACCGTCTCCGATTCCAGCGCAGACATTCCCATAGTGGACAAATCCCATGAGTTAACTCTCTTTTGGCATTTCATTACCTGCCTCCCCAGGAAGACTAAGGACTGAGAAGGACTGGGGGCTGAGATACCCTCTCACCATTATCAGACTGGGATTGACAAGTCACTTGTAGATAAGGCAAATTTTCATGGCTGCTTCCATGTTGTACCTATTCTCTGGGTCAATACAGGACTTGGGTTACCAGTGGAGTCACCAAGGAGACAAGTGTTTTTAAAAAAGAGTCAGTAATTCAGTGAATGGGCTATTTCATGGCACAGAATGTCATATTTCATGATAGTTTTAATAAGGCCTTGGGGAACCATGGCTTGCAGCCATACGTAAACGATCAGAAATGCTGAGCATACTTTTCAGTCACTGGTTGCTCGATCTGTTTGACAAAACATTTCCCATCCCTAAATGTTGTGATTGTCCCCAACCCTCACTCTCATACCTCCAAAGTTCTGGATCAGTCATTAACAAACCTTTGCTTAAGGAAACTAAGTAATACAATGATTACAATCAATACTGGGATTTTTTGGGTGCCACATTTTACGGCCAGATTGTAAAGTGCCTATTACTTATTATTATTACTTATTTGCATTATCATTGTGCCTAGGAACCACAATCAGGGACCAGAACCCCATTGTGCTAGGCACAGTAAAAACACAGAACAAGTGACCCAAAAGAGCTTACAGTCTCAGTACACATACTGCTGAATGTTTACTCCCTCAAGTAGTCTCAGTGGTTTCAGCAGGACTACTCGTATGCATAACTGCTTGCCAGTATGAGTAAGAGCCTCCCAATAACACCCCCTTAGGTAGTAATTTAGAGCCAGACTGTGTCTTGGAGGCACTGACCTACACAGGAAAAGGGTGGCGATATCCAGGTAAAATCCCTCTAGGAAGTCTGGGGAGAAGAGGGGAAATATGCACTCTGCATTGTCCTTTAGGGAGACGTGGTGGCTTCCTTCTCTGCAATGGAGATGTTTCTGCTTCCCGCCCCTCTCCGATCGGATGTCTTATTCCCTCCCAGGAGGCACTAGGAAGGGGCAATCTCTGGGCATGCCCCACAGCCCCTTACACAATAGCCAGGCAGAATCTAGTCCCTAACTGGCCCTACACAGGTCCTCTCAACCTGTTACATTTCAGACAGCAAAAAGTCAGCTCAGCGCTGCTCCGTTGTCATGGGACTCACCTTCCAAGGAATCTTTTCCACTGTGCAGTAGCCACTCATCTTGAACTGACATTATACAGCCCTCATCATTACTATCGATGTCAGGAGTTACAAGAGCTGCCACAGCGGCAGGGGGCATCGGTGGCATCTCCACGATGAAACACCTTTGTGTTTATTTTTTAAGTGTCACTCCCTACATCCTCGTCATGCCTCAGCCTCTGCCGGTTGGTAACGACTATATCCCAGAGCTGTCACAGAAGACATTTCCCAAATACACTGCTGAAAGGATGGCAGCTTAAATACTCCCTGAGGTTATGTTTGAGGTGGGCCGGGCTCGTGACACTGAGTAATATTGCTTGCAGCAATGGGCCACTTTGCACCAAGAACTGGAAACAATATTTACGTACAATATCTCCTAGGTCTAAGTAAGTCACACTTCAGAGGAGGAACTGCTGGAATTCTTTGAAAAAGAAAAAGAAAAAAAACCACCACAGGAAGCAGATGGTTGGTGATTATGCTGCCCTACCTTGTTTGTCTTCATTCCCAGCCTGTGCTTGCTGTGGTGTGGGTCTAAGGATTTCTACTTTTGATGCACCTCCTTATGTGTTTGTTTGTTCTTTTTCCTGATCAGCTTGTGACATTAAGAGGCCCTCAATAAGACTTCACTGTCCTATAAGAGCAACTTCTATCACATCTCACAAACTCATTTCACCTATCACATTGCTCTTATGGCATTTATCCATAAAGCATGTTGTATAAGGTATCGTATGAAATCTTATAACACACTGGTCATTAATATTATTGTGAAATATATGTATTTCCACTATAGGAGAAATTATGGATACTTACTGATATTATGCTTTAAATTCTGCATGGAATTCTCCATGGAAGATTGGTCAAATGACCAGGGAGGAGTATAAAAATATTGCTGAGTCATGCAGGAGTGAAATCAGGAAGGCCAAATCACACTTGGAGTTGCAACTAGCAAGGGATGTTAAGAGTAACAAGAAGGGTTTCTACAGGTATGTTAGCAACAAGCAGAAGGTCAAGGAAAGTGTGGGCCCCTTACTGAATAGGGGGGGCAACCTAGTGACAGAGGATATGGAAAAAGCAAATGTATTCAATGATTTTTTTGCCTCTGTCTTTATGAACAAGGTCAGCTCCCAGAATACTGCACTGGGTAGCACAGTATGGGGAAGAGGTGATCAGCCCTCCGTGGAGAAAGAAGTGGTTCAGGACTATTTAGAAAAGATGGACGAGCACAAGTCCATGGGGCCTGATTCACTGCATCCGAGGGTGCTAAAGGAGTTGGTGGATGTGATTGTAGAGCCATTGGCCATTATCTTTGAAAACTCATGGTGATCGGGGGAGGTCCCGAATGACTGGAAAAAGGCTAATATAGTGCCCATCTTTAAAAAAGGTAAGAAAGAGGATCTGGGGAACTACAGGCCTGTTCGCCTCACCTCAGTCCCTGGAAAAATCATGAAGCAAGTCCTCAAGGAATAAATTTTGAAGTACTTAGAGGAGAGGAAAGTGATCAGGAACAGTCAGCATGGATTCACCAAGGGCAAGTCATGCCTGACTAACTTAATTGCCTTCTATGATGAGATAACTGGGTCTGTGGATGAGGGGAAAGCAGTGGCCATGTTATTCCTTGACTTTAGCAAAGCTTTTGATATGGTGTCCCACAGTATTCTTGCCAGCAAGTTAAAGAAGTATGAGCTGGATGAATGGACTATAAGGTGGATAGAAAGCTGGCTAGATCATTGGGCTCAACGGGAAGTGATCAATGGCTCCATGTCTATTTGGCAGCTGGTTTCAAGCAGAGTGCCCCAAGGGTCGGTCCTGGGGCCAGTTTTGTTCAATATCTTCATCAATGATCTGGAGGATGGCGTGGATTTCAGTCTCAGCAAGTTCGCAGATGACACTAAACTGGAAGGAATGGTAGATATGCTGGAGGGTAGGGATAGGATACAGGAGGACCTAGACAAATTAGAGGATTGAGCCAAAAGAAATCTGATGAGATTCAACAAGGACAAGTGCAGAGTCCTGCACTTAGGACGAAATAATCCCATTCACTGTTACAGACTAGGGACTGAGTGGCTAGGCAGCAGTTCTGCAGAAAAGGACCTAGGAGTTTACAGTGGACAAGAAGCTGGATATGAGTCAGCAGTGTGCCCTTGTTGCCAAGAAGGCTAACGGCATTTTGGGCTGTATAAGTAGGAGCATTGCCAGCAGATCGAGGGACGTGATCATTCCCCTCTATTTGACATTGGTGATGCCTCATCTGGAGCACTGTCTCCAGTTTTGCCCGCCTCCACTACAGAAGGGATGTGGACAAATTGGAGAGAGTCCAGCAGAGGGCATCAGAAATGATTAGGGGGCTGGAGCACATGACTTATGAGGAGAGGCTGAGGGAACTGGGATTATTTAGTCTGCAGAAGAGAAGAATGAGGGGGGATTTGATAGCTGCTTTCAACTACCTGAAAGGAGGTTCCAAAGAGGATGGCTCTAGACTGTTCTCAGTGGTAGCAGATGACAGAACAAGGAGCAAAGATCTCAAGTTGCAGTGGGGGAGGTTTAGGTTGGATATTAGGAAAAACTTTTTCACTAGGAGGGTGGTGAGGCACTTTTCACTAGGCAGATGGTGGAATCTCCTTCCTTAGAGGTTTTTAAGTTCAGGCTTGACAAATCCCTGGCTGAGATGATTTTAGTTGGGGATTTCTCCTTTCTTTGAGCAGGGGGTTGGACTAGATGACCCTGATATTCTATGATTATATGAAATTCTGTAACCAAACAAAAGGAAAAACAGATTTTCTTTCAGACAGGAGGGGAGGTATTTATCTCCCTGTCTGTAATGTAAATTAAGCAGACTTAGCATAACACATTGGAGGTTATATTTGCATAGTGGCAAAAAGAAAAGCAAATTAACAAAAGAACAACATAGCACAGCATCTACACCATGAAGAATAAACAGTGGAGGTGAGGAACTCTGTCTAGTTATATGCTTTAAAGGATCATAGAATCAGAGGGTTAGAGAGGACCACAAGGGTCATCTAGTCTAACTCCGTGCCAAGATGCAGAATTTGTTATATCTCAACCATCCAAGACAGATGGCTCCAGCCTCTTTTTGAAAACATCCAGTGAAGGAGCTTCCCCAACCTCCCTACAGGACAACCTCTGTTTGATTGTTCTACATTTCAAAGGTGCACTGGACTAGAAGAAGAGGTGGAAAAGACTTAGAGTTTATCCATTTACTGAGGAAACCCCTTGTAGGATGTAGGGGAATAAGGAAAATCTGGATCATGGTATGACTGAATACCAGCTGTATAGAAAGGTTTCAGATGAGAATCTGTTTTAAATAAGATTAACTTGCCAGAATTAAGTTTTAGTCTTAGGGCTAGTCTACACTTACGAGCCGGGTCGACGCGGTGAGTTCGACTTCTCGGAGTTCGAACTATCGCGTCTAGTCTGGATGCGATAGTGTCTAATCTGGACGCGATAGTTCGAACTCCGGAAGCGCCGCGGTCGACTCCGGTACTCCACCACTGCAAACGGCGGTGGCGGAGTCGACCTTGGAGCCGCAGACTTCGATTCCGCGGCGTCTGGACGGGTGAGTAGTTCGAACTAGGGTACTTCGAATTCAGCTATGCTATTCATGTAGCTGAATTTGCGTACCCTAGTTCGACCCCGCTTCTTAGTGTGGACCAGCCCTTATAGAAGCAAGGTTGGTGGTTTTTTTGTTGTTGTTGTTGTTGTTGGGTTTTTTTGGGTTTGTTTTATTTGTAACCATTTCTGTCTTTACTATCTTTGCTTAATATCACTATCTTATTAATGAACTTATTCTTGATTTTACTATAAGTTGTTCTCAGTGTTGTAATGCTAAAGTGTGAATCCTCTGCTGATCGAATGGACTGGTGTGTATAATGTCTCTTTGGACACAGCAATCTGGGCAATTTCTCTGAGCATCCAGTGACAGGCTGGATACCGCAGAGAAACGCTCTTCCGGGTGGGATCAGGGATTAGAGTGCCTCAAGTGTTACCTGCAAGGAAAAGTAAAAGCTGGCAGAGCTTGGCTGGTTGGCTAACAGACTGGGGTGACATTCTGTCACCTAGTTCAGCTCCAGCATGTCTCTCCTTTGCTAAGACAGAGCGGTAACAAGGTCACCCATAACTCTGGGCTCCCTGAGAAAGCATCATAGTCCCTTTAGGAAGTAAGCTTTGAATTGCTGTTTTTTTTAAAACCCTCACATTGAGTAAGGTAAAATTTTTGAGGATGCCATGGAAATGTACTTTAGATAAGAATATCTTAGCCCAATATACTGTGCTTTTTATACGGAAAACATCCACCTTCTTCAGAGCTGAAGCAAGGAGATTGGACATTTCAGGGTAATGGACGACAGAAACTTCTCTAAACAGCTGGTTCAAATCCAACTGATGTTAGCAGTGACTGAAAAATGTTGTCAGATGGAGGCCTACGTGAGGGTTTCAGCCCCGTTTCTCACAACAACAAAACATCTCTATGACTGGTAGCAATTGACTCCTTTTTTGACAGCTGTAGCAGAGTGGTCGATGACCCACGGGGCGGTGGAGACTGAGTTACCTTCTCACCTGTCGGGGTTGTTGTGGGAATTTGCAAGACTGCTGCCTGCACTGTATCTGTTTGGAGGATAAGCAGAGGGCTTTGTGTTGCAGATCTGTTAACCCACCTCTTATCTGGGAGAATGAGATCACCAGCACTTGGCCCTGGAGTGGAGATTAGTAGTGAGAGGTTAACTGCAGAAGCCCATTTCAGCGGTAGACTCTAATGAGGAGAGTGAGAGGATGTTTGGTGCTGGCTTAGGGAGGTCATTCCAGGCACAAGGGGAAGCATGACAAAAGGCCGAGGCTGTAATTCCATTCCAAATTACACTGTTTTAAATAGAATAACTCCTTTGAAGTCAATAGAGTTACACCAATGTAAAGGTAAAGAGAATAAGGCGCAGGAGATTTGAGTGGGAGTCAGAAATGAAGGGGGCAATAAGAGGAAAGGAATGGGAGAAAGCAGGGGAAAAGAAAATGGGATAGAAGGATTCACACATGGACAGAGCTGAGCAGTCCCTTGAAGACCAGAACAAGGAGACAAATCCTGCAATCAGTTTAACTGATGAAAGGCTCCAGGCCTGCAAGCGTTTGCATATATGTTTAACTGCACACATGTGAATAGTTCCATTGAGTGCAATGAGACTACCACATGCGCTTAATGGGCTCATGTGCGTAAAGGTGAGCGCTTGCGTAACTATTTGCATTATGGGGTCTTATATTTGGAGTATTTGCACCTGCTTCAGTGCACTTACTCTGGTGGTGTGCTGGTGTGCTTTTGAGTAGAATTTGGCCAAGGAGGTTGAGCTTGAGGTGGAAAGAGAATAGGGTGATCAGATAGCAAGTGTGATAGCAAGGGTGAGGAGTGTCTGTTTGTGTATATAAGATAAGATATAAAATAAAGCCCCTAATATCCAGACATCTGATTACCCTAAAGGAGAAGGAAGTCAGCAAAGATGCAGATTTGGGCAGAGGGATGGCAGGACAATTATTTTAGCTGAAGCGTTTTGGAAAGGGGAGAGAGGTAGGGAAGGGTTGTAATAATCCAGATGAATGAGGCACTAAAAGAACAAACCCTGGAAATTTTATAGGGGGAGGGAGAGCTCAGTGGTTTGAGCATTGGCCTGTTAAACCCAGGGTTGTGAGTTCAATCCTTGAGGGGGCCACTTAGGGATCTGGGGCAAAAATTGGTCCTGCTAGTGAAGGCAGGGGGCTGGACTAGATGACCTTTCAAGGTCCCTTCCAGTTCTAGGCAATTGGTATATCTCCAATTATTACCTTTAATTTTGCATTGAAGTCGTTTCTGGAGAGATTTCCAGGCCTGTTTTGCACACACAAAAATTCAAGTAAAATAAGGATGAGTAGCCAGACTTTTGGGTGCTTAACCAAGCATAACTATTCACCTATCATTACTGAGATTGTATCATCATGATGTTGCTCATGTTTATTTCACTATAAGGCTTATCAGTACAATAATAGCTCCCCTTTGACTACCAGGTTTGGAGGCACTTATGTTCCTCCAGTGGCTTGGATTTACAGCTTTACTCTAAGCTTGCTGTCTATCAAGGGCCTCATGGAAAAAAAATACAGAACTCATTCCGGGCTCCAGCAAGAGATCTTGTTGAACTGAGTCTGAATCACTGGTAAGCAGCTCATTGCAGCTTAAATTTTAAGATGTGCAAATGTTTAGTTCCTAGAATTCCCACCTATCTAGGAAAATGGAGCACTTTTCTTTTCTCCATACAAAGTTAAGGTTAATAAAGTCAACATGTTTGCTTTCTCTGCTATGTGAACACAATTATTTGAATTTCTCATGTGTGTACTTTTCCCCCCCAGTTACTTTTTACTTCGCCTCCAAATACTTCCACACCAATTCTGTGAGTATCTCTTACATAAGTCCCAGCACTGATCTCCCCTTTTTCCAAACATTTCCCCAGACAATTTTAAGATGACATTGCTGAGGACAGTGCTCATGCATGCCCATACGTTCCCATGCAGAGGAACATGAGTGTATGTATTCCACACTTTAATTGCATGCTTGGCTCCCTTGAGATAAATTTTGCACAAGCTCATTAATTTAAAAAAGAATGATCATTTGAGCCACTGCAAAAAATATTAATAATTGCAGAACACAGGTGTTTTCATGTAATTTAGGGGAGATCAGATCCACTTATTCTTCAGAGACAGAAGTTTGTTAAAAATAGAAACAAAAAATTATCTGGGCCATTGCAGCTTAAAAATAGTGGGAAAGAAACATTGTGAAATTTATTCTCATGGTTTTTTGTGTTCTTCAAGATTGAACATGAGGTTTTTTTTCCTGGAATGAGCTGCAAAATGAAGGGTCTGAGTATGATTCAGTGATAAAGAAAAAAAATCAGACAATAATCAGGGAATGAGAAATAGAATTACAGGTGTAGATTATTATTGTGGCACTGCATTTTAACTGCTAACCATTTTATTCCTGCATATTCTATCAGAGGGATAAGCATTTGGCTTGCAGAACCACTGACACTTTCAAGGTCTTTGCATTCATTAGAATTTTATATAGTAGTTTTTTTACCTCTTTTATTCCACCCAACACACTAAAGATGAAATGATTATATTGAAATGTTGCCTAGTAAAATAAAACACTAGGCAACATGGTACTTAAGTTTTATTGATAATCTCTTTTTCCTTTAAAAATTAATTCATCCCATACCTCCTCTTCCACATGATAACCTACTCAGAGAAAATTTCCATCATTACAAAATACAGAGATACCCTTTCGAATAAAGGCCGGAACATAAGTCATACCAAGATCATAGGTCAAATCTGCGATCTTATTGGAAATCTAAGGAACAGGATCATTTGAATGGCATATAGTACAAACCTCAACTCCTAATAGCCTAGAAAGAGTTCTAGTCTAAAGGCAGAAGCACTCAGAGTGACCAAACCACTGCCAAGTTGAGGCCAAAAGTCAGTTTAGAGGCCTTATTACCTTTGCAATAATGTGCAGTGAAGACTGCTAAGTCTATGGCACTCAGGTCTACATGGTTTTCTGTGATCTAAAAGGAGTTCATGCATTATTATAGATTAACAGAATAGCTGAATATCCCTGAATTATAATCATAAAAAGGCAGTGGGTACTCCATAATTAAGGCTGCTATTCAGTTTCCTTAATCAACCGAGTTCTTCCCTTAACCTCAGACAAGCAAGAAAATATCAGCCTCAAATCTGGTGGGCAAGATCTGCAGCTGAGTTAGGATTTTTCTGTCATACTGGAAGTCAATCAGACAAGAGATTGCTGTTTTATGACACCAAAGAGTGAGCTCATCAGAGACCAATGTGCCACTCTGGTGTTAATATTTAAATAGTTAATAGCTTTAAAAATGATAGCTAATTGCTCAGACTGGTTCTGTGGCTTAGCTCCTAACTAGATCAATCTTGCAAATTAAGTTTAATCTTTTTTTTTTTTTACTTATTTTTTCTCATGCAATAGCGAATAAATGTTATAAATTTAGCAATTGTGACAAAGGTCTTAGGAGTTTACCTGGGTTTGTCTGAAGGCCCAACCACCTGATCTGAAAAGGATAGATTATGTCTGAATGCAAACTAGAGCTGGTTGTTATTTTTTGAAATTGCAATGAAATCTGAGGGAAAAAATAGGAAAAATGGTGACATTTCTATGGGAAAAAAGTCCCCACATTTTTCATCAACTAGAGACCTGGTCAACTTTTTCAAATCTCTAAATTTTGCAAGTTAAAAAAAAAAGTGTATGAGGCGAATTAAAAATAACAACTGCTCATGCTATTTTTTCTCCTTTTTTCAACCAGCTTGAGACTGCGCAATGCAGAGGCCAGGCACACCTATGGCCGTGCTCATCCCTGGGTGTGGGCACTGCTCTTTAATAGCACCAATTATACAAAAGTCCTTTGGAATTTAATAGCAATGAACCCAATAAAGTTCAATGGAACTTTAATGGAAGTCCTGTCCAATGAACAGGTGTTTTGGTAACCATCTTATAAAATTCTACAGAAGGCATATATTTCGTTCCTAAAGTCTATAAGATGATTAAAACTATAGAATCTTTATAATTTCCTATTAAATTCATTAGAAGATTCCTATAAGTGGACATCTTTGATAAGTAGGGCCCTACCAAATTCACGGCCGTGAAAAACGCGTCATGAACTGTGAAATCTGGTCTCTTCCATGAAATCTAGTCTTTTGTGTACTTTTACCCTATACTGCACAGATTTCATGAAGAAGACCAGCATTTCACAAACTGGGGGTCCCATCCCAAAAGAGGGTTGTGGGGGGTTGAAAGGTTATTGTAGGGGGGTCATGGTATTGCCACTCTTACTTCTGCGCTGCCTTCAGAGCTGGGTAGCTGGAAAGCGGCAGCTGTTGGGTGGGTGCCCAGCCCTGAAGCAGTGCAGTAGCAGTGCAGAAGTAAGGTTGGCAATACTATACCATGCTATCCTTTCTTCTTTGCTGCTGCTGGTGGAGGCACTGCCTTCAGAATGGGGCTCCCAGCCAGCAGCCGCTGCTCTCCAGCTACCCAGCTCTGAAGGCAGCACCGCCACCAGGAGCAGCGCAGAAGTAAGGGTAGCACTACTGCAATGCCCTCCTACAATAACTTTTTGACCACCCACCCCCCCAAAACACACGCACACACACACAATCCCCTTTTGGCTCAGGACCCCTACAGTTGCAACACTGTGAAATTTCAGATTTAAATATCTGAAATCATGAAATTTACAATTTTTAAATTCCTATGACCATTACATTGACAAAAAAGGACCCTGCATTTGGTAGGACCCTATTGATAAGCAAGTCTGATCAGTGTGCAAAGCATGGAACTTTATTCTCCATTGCACCCATTCTGACAATAGGTTGAGTGCACCTGGATTTGTGGGGGGGCAGGCGGGGGGGTTAACAAAGCCTTTTATTAAACCATGCTTTTTGGGTTTTGGCAATCATCTATGAACTGGGCAGGCTAGCACTGTCACATTGCAAGGTTGACCGATGTGTTCTGACAGACATGGAATCCATTGACCAATTGTGCATTTATCTTTGGTGGTATGAACACAGTGCTCCCTAACTCCCTTGGGATGACTCATAACTTTTGTGTCCACAGCTTCACAGAGTTGTGGAAGAGACACTCCAGCTAACAACAATGTCATGACTGATAATCTCACATTTCTAATGGGCAATTGATCATTTACTGTGTGTATTGCGCTTTGAATATATAAAGAGCTATACAATTGCAAAGAATTATTTGCCTTCAGAACATTTTGCCAGGTGGCTAGAATAGAGTTTCTGCTCTTTTGGGATGTCATTGTCTTTGTCAGAAATGACATACTATCAAAAGCCTGGCACTGTACTAATGATTCAAGTAGACTGTGTGGCTGTCTACATTCCTATGTTTCTGTTTTTACTATGCCCATTACTGTACTATCTTAGCATAAATCTAGAACTTGTGCTTTCTCTTCAAAGTTATGTATGCTTTTTTAAAAACATGCTTGCAGTTGCACAATTCTAATGCCCAAGTCTCTTTCATACACCAATTACACTCTGCATAAAGACTTTTCTCCTAAACTCCCCAGGTGCCTGACCTTTGCTTTGGTTCACAGCATGCCCTTATCTGTCTAAGCATGTTACCCTTTCAAACAGCTTCCACCTTCTTATGCACAAATCATGCCTCTTCTTCAACTCTTCCTAATTTTCCTCTTAAACACACACACACACACACACACACACACACACACACACACACACACACACACACACACACACACAAAGCTTTTGCCATGCATGGGTAAAACCAGCTCAGTTAAAATAGGAACCTCCTGGAACCTTCAACCAACCTTGAACATAAGCATGGTCATACTGAGTCAGACCAATGGTCCATCTAACCAGGTATCCTGTCTTCCGACAGTGTCCAATGCCAGGTGCTTCAGAGGGAATGAACAGAACAGGTAATCATCAAGTGATCCATTCCCAGTCACCCATTCCCAGCTTCTGGAAAACTGAACTTTATTGATGTTTACAAAGAATGTTGTTTACTTCCCCGCATTGTTTTCGTGTATCATAGTTATGAGTTTCAGCAGGGACCATAAGTATTGAGCTACTAGGAGAAAGGCTGCTGATTATTGTGACTCAGACAAAAGATGGAAGCACTGGAAGTCTCATTAGAAATTTTGTTCAAGATAGGATATGGACAAGATGGACCATGGGCCTGACCGAGTATGGCAATTCTTATGTTCCTGTGTCCTGTCCCTGTAGATTTTACTTACATTTATCTCCTGCCGGTTTCAATGGGAATTTTGCTCTAATGAGGAAAGAAGAATGAGGACCCAAATTTTGCACACTCACAAGGTATGTGTACTTTAGTCAAACATCAGGGAAGCATCCAAAATGTTGTGTGCTACCTCAACCACACTTTCAGAGTTTGGCCCATAGTTAATTTTAATTCTTCCACTCCTTTTAGGTCAGTGATGTAATGCCATTACAGAAAAACTAAATGCCTCTTATGATGGCTATATGAACCCCACACAGGGTAACAAGGGGTAAGAAGCTGCTCTGGACTTAGCCAGTCCCACCCTGACCCATCTGCAAGAGATGCCCAGACTGGAGGAGACGTTAAAAAGGAGCAGATTAGCTCGCTTGGGTGCAGGCCAGGAAAGAGAGCAGATCTGCAACTTGTAGCTCCTGAGACAAGAGCTGAGGGAAGGCAAGAGCTTTCCCTATAACAATTGCCCAAAGGTCCCTCCCTGAGGGAAGGGAGGACCTGCTTCAGATATACCCTGAGAGGGAGGCATACCCCTGTCTCTCCCCTATGGACTCAGTTTGTCTTATTTCCCCTTGTTTTGTTTATGGACTACCCCATCAGGGGAGACACTTGGAACTGAGGGCCAAGCCAGAGGAGGAGGCGGCCACCACCTCAAAAGAGAAAGACTTACCACACCATGTACGGCCATAAGGATGTGCAAAACAGTGAGCTTACCCCCTTCACCTCTCCTCACCACAGACGGTGAGTTTCAGGCAACCTTGGGGTAGTAGGAAGTGGCCCCGGGTCTGAAGCCTTAAGAAGCCCCTTATAAAATTAGATCTTTAGACTGTCAGATCTTTGATGCCCTCACAGAGTCCAGTGGAGTGGGAGGGTTTGGTATCCCCTACCAATCCTGCTCCCCAGTTTGAAAGGCCTAAGCCCTGACTATTCGACAATGCTCCCCACGAGTGAAGGCCATCACAGATGGCATTTCTAGAAACAAAATCAGAGAGTAGTAGGTAAGTCCTAAATAAGAGATGAGGTGGGTGAGGTAATACCGTCTATTTCACCAAATGCTGTTGGTGAAAGAGACAAGCTTTCAAGCTACACACAACTCTTCTTCAAGTCTTGGCCCAGGTCTATGTAGTTTGAGAACTTGTCTCTTTTATCAACTTATTATCGGTCATTTGTATCTTGTCTGTCAACCTTCTGTGTTCAGAAACTAAAAGCGAAAGGAGATATCTCAGTTCTCAAGTAGTTATTTCCTTGTTGTTATCTGTGCTCATCCAAGTATCAATGAGATAAAACTCACCAAGCTCTCCATTGATCAAAGTCTCTCCAACAGGCAGTGCTCTATTCAGTATTGATCTCCCATTGAGCTAATGTTATTTTTAAAAAGCTAGACTTAAGCTGGTGTCTTAAAACAGGTCATCAAGAGTTGTAACCAAATTTATCAGGCTTCTTGACAAACTACTGAGAACAGAGGAACTCGGTCATCCAAAATCACCTATATTCCTAAAAATGAGCCGAGCAGTGAAGGGGAATTGCTCATTGATAAGATCTTCCAGATCTTTTTGGACAATACAATCCTCTTTTTTTTTTTAAGTTTAGTTTCTTTGTCTGCATCTAGTTTTACCATCATGAAACCATAAGAACAGTTATGAATGTGAGGCAAGAGATATGGAAAAATTACTAAGAGATCTCACCTCCCTCACCTTCCCCCCAAATATAAAGCATCTGAATATAGAAACCTGTTCTAGCAATGTACTTTAGTTTGGGTGCTATTAGAGTCAAAAGTGGTATCTGCCTTAGTAAATAGTTACAATAATCTATAGCCTTAATGAACTCCAAACCGCAGTAAAGGAGATAAGAAGGTATTTATCTCCAGAAAGGTATTTATACTTGTTCCATACTATTTCTTCGATTTTACAGAGAACAGCTAGGGAAAGACATTCCTGCCCCAGTGCAAATTTTCATGCAGAATAAATAAATCTGGGGAAAAAACAACATTTAAAAGGGATAGTGATCTGGGTGATTCAGAGATACTCTCAGAAATAAATCCCAGGTGGTTTCCTGATTTTTATGGTATTAACTAATCAAAAAAAAAAAAAAAGAGGGCAGGGAAAGGGAAAAACACAAACACAACCTTTGGAGTGCACTACAGAGTCAGGGCCTTCTCTCTGTTACCCAGCTGCAACTGCCACTGACATGGAGCTTGTACCTCAGGTGTTGCTCCTAGGTATATGATGTACCCACAAGCTAGGCCGAGCACTGACATGCTACCCTCTGGCAGAAGAGCAGATTAGACAGTGCAACATTTTCTAGTCCTGACTTTTACAACCAAACTTTTGAGCTTTGTCCAATCTGAGCTCCTCCCATTCGTTGATACACGGGGGTCCAATTTTCAAAGAGTTTGTAATAAATCCATAGCTGTATGCACAGATATCACAGCAATCACATACAAGATAGGGGATACTTAGTGATGTGTCTTGTAAATATCAGAGACAGCCTAAAGACAGCCAAAATTTTGAATCTTCAGATCCAAAACCATGGAACAAACCCTTAGCACCAACTATACAGGACTTTCCTGGGTATCACATGGCTAAAATTCTACAGTGTTCTGAACAGATTTTTTTTTTCTGTTTTCTCTCTCTAAACTATTACTGTTCCATTTAGTGAGCTGACTCCCTTGTTCAAGTTAGTGGTTTCCTGGATGTTCTAAATTAGCTGTTACTACTCAAGAAAGATCTTGGAGTCATTGTGGATAGTTTTCTGAAAACATCCACTCAATGTGCAGTGGCAGTAAAAAACAAAACAAAAACAGGCATTGGTAATGCCTGTTTTAGTGATGCAGAACTCAATTCATTGCTAGGTTCAACACTGCACCTTGAGATGGGGACAAAGTAGGAGTTAAAGTAACACTTGTTTGGGGGAGGGTAGCGTAATTTAGCATCAGGAAGGAATGGAAATTTGAAGGAGGCATTTTGTGTTTGCTAAAACTCATATATTCATTGTAACTTTAGAGCCTCTCTGAGAAAATCATGGCTTTTTTCAAAGGTAAATATCTATAAGGAGATTTCAAAACACTTTTAAAACTGATGGTGAAAAAAAGAGAGAGCCTGTTAGTACAAGATCAAAACTTCCAGGCAATTCAATAGTACATTGCTCAGTAAGGAAGATTAATTTCGTTGACATTAGGATTATGCTTATTGTGACAAGTGTGAAAATCATGCTCCTGGCTTAGAGGTTTGGGGTATAATTTTGTCAGTTTGTGAGCACATTATAATTCTTAAGATCACACTTTCAAAGAACCAGATGGCTCAACGGACAATAAAGGCCTATGAATCGTTTGATTTCTGGGTTGCTAGTTCATATCCAGTTAAGGAGGTAGTGGCTAATCATCCAAGAGTGACTGATAACCCTTTAGTTTGATTTTAACTTAGTCTAGTTCCTACATGCAACTGTTCACATCACCAAAACCAGTATCTCTATCGTCCAATCAACAGAGGTGCTGAGGGTCACAGAAATGAGAGATTTGAAAGTCTTCTTAGTCATTCTAGTGAAGAATGGTTCCCCACATATATATATTTTTAGTTGTAATTGTCTTCACCTCTTCACTTAGGAGATCATTACATTGTGTAATAGATCTACTAGAATGGATTAGTTAAATTGGGAGGTAATCATACAGGTTATTGGTATTTCATTGTATGGGCAGGCTAACAGGATAAGTTGGCCATCATGTATAAAACCCACTGGAATATTCATTGATGGGACATCCATTAAAAGGAACATTAAATACAATAGGTGATGCTACACTACAAGGGTCATGCTTGACAATCTTATAGCAGAGCTTCTTGTTATTAAGATGATTTTCTCATTTGACTGCTAATTTTACGAGTAACATTCACTTTGTATTACCAAAACAGGAAGGCAGGCAAACACTAAACCCAAAATCCCTATGTAATCCCTTAAATAGTCAGTATTTGTATTTCAGTCTTGTTAAGATATGTCAATTCACTCACTTAAGAAGATTAGGTTTTTTTACTCAGTTGTAGACAGTGGACTGCTGTCGTGTGGTCCTTCTGACGAATTATAAAGCATTATACAAGCAAAACATTACAAGGATGCCCAAAGCCTGTTTTTGTTTCCACCACCACCCTGCCCAATATTTGCATATGTTTAATAGAGTCTGGTTCACATATGATTTCTGACCGCAGTTTATTAGCTCTGTCAGTGAGCTGAAAATGCAAAGCAAACTGATTTGAGCAGATGTGATTTTTTTACGAGAAAATGTCAGTCTTTTTTTTCTTCTTGTTTGTCCAAAGCAGTAAATTTCCAGGAAAGCTTTAGAGTACCCTAGGGAAATTAGAATAAGATATTTACAACAGTTATAATACTGCTTCAGATGGAGTCAAAACATAGGATGGACCTGGTATTCATAGCTTTAAAACCTGTAGCACTTTCACTTTGCCATGTTAACCAGGAAAGCACCCCTGAAAATATCCTGGGTTATGGATATGGTGGCTGTCTATCACATTTCTAATGTGCCTGTTAGATAGCTGCATCATTTATAATACCTGGTTGTAAAAAGAGAAATATTTTTGCAAAATAATCCCCTGCCCCCATTTTTAAAAATTCTAACTTTCAAAATTTGAAATTTCAAATACAAAAACAAAACACATGTTGATCAACTCTACGACTTGGTTGGAAAATGCAGAACTATTTCATTGATATTATTCCTGATTTTTTTTTCATATTTTGAATGTTGAAATTTCTATTAAATTTGAAAATAATTAACCATTATTTATTAATTATTATTACCTGTATGGTGCCAATAATGTCAAAATGCTTCACAGGCAGGTATGAAGGCCTTGCCCTAGAGAGCTCACTGTCTTGATAGACAATGTATTAATGCAAAAGGTAGATTCCAAGTAATGGAGCAGCAAAGTAGTAGTTTCATGATCTTTGTTTGTATTTGTTTTTTGGGATTTTTTTAAGAGTAAAAAAGATTTTATCTCCTGTAGTTTGAAAACAATTGGCAAAGGACAGATTTTAGAAGAAAAGGACAGCCATCTTGGGCATGACCAGAGATTAAACCAAGACCTCCACACAGCTAAAAACATGGACCACAGTAGCTTAAGCTAACGTCCTATATCCTGTAGCTGAAACGATACTAGACTCATGTTGCTCAGTACAGAGGGGGACATGTAATAGTTACTGGACAGTGGATTATGTCACCATCTCACAGCTGCCCCAAACCTCCCCAGAGCGTTGTCATCGTTCTTAGAGAAAAATGCTGTACAATTTAATAGGGATAAAAACCATAGGGTTCTTATAGAAAAAGTTACTCTAAACAGAACTTCATCTGATGTAAACCATAACAGGTCTACTGATTTCAGTAACCAGCTGTGGTCTCCAATCTGTCGGTGTTTGAGGGGAGACACTGGAGAGCAGCATGATGAATTGCTGGTACAGAGTGGCCCTAATGTGAAATACACGGCCCTACATCTTCTCTGCTTATATGCCACCACTAACTTGGTGTTATGCTTCATTATTAATCCGTGAGCTGTCTGCAGTAGAACAGGAGACGAATGTCCAGGCTGAGATGGGTGGGGGCCGACATTCATCAAGCTGTTCAAGACAGTTCCCATTGATTTCTCCAGCCTACGTGTGCTCTACATGGCTGTGATAATGTGGGAATATGGTTTGCTGTACAAGAGAACTTACATTATGACTTTGCTCAAGTAAAGGATGGATTTTGTATCTTTATGGGCACAATGTCCTGTGTCACTAATAGAACGGCCATTTTAAGCAAGGCCTATAGACTGGGGGAGTCAGAATTACTGACAATGGGAACTTAAAATCCAGATAGAATAGTGAATAAAGCTTATTTTGTGCTGAACACCCTTCGTTACTTCTAGATTTCTTCAAAGAAATTCCCAATGACAGTCATGACTGGTCCCTTCCTGGGCACACCTTGTTCAACACCAGTGTCTCTGGGACACTAGTACAGCCTTTTTACCCTTCTAATCTTCCTCCCAGGACACATGCCTGTGAATATCAGGTGATCCTCACTGCTTCCCTTAACTCTATTTTGAGGGCCCTGTTGCGCGTCTTTTCAAAATACCACTGATTGATTATGCCTCTGAATGATGGTTTTGAAAAAAAAAACATTAAGCTGTTATTTAACCAGAGTAAGCATAATATAAATATAACAATAGTGTTCAGTAACCTTCCTACTTCTTACTCCAACAGGGAAAGCCTAATCTTCAAAGAGTCAGCAGTGTTTCCTTTCCTGATCATAGCGTAGGTCCCCTCACTGGGATCCTTCTTCATCTCCCCTCAGGAACCAACCAATGATCCTTCAAATTCAAGCCCCCAAAGTTCCAAATGAGCAGTATGGGTAAAACTTCCATCCAAGAGTCTAAGCCTCTGTGTCTCTGTGCAAACAGTGGCATACGTTCTGTTTGGTTGTTGTCTCACAACAATTTCACTTAACGCTTACCCTATAATAGCTTCTCATATCATACAATTTCAAGTTACTATAGTCCCTTCTCCACAATGACTGACGTTTTATTTCACTGCAGTGCAATGAAAAGCATGTGCTGGTTAGTCAAGTGATTCCATGTTTGGTGTAGTTTGACCACTTCAGCTGTCAAACATCTGTGTCTAGGCAGATTCATAGATTAGAAGGCCAAAAAGGACCAGTGGTGACACAGATGAACAGGCATAGTTATCGTCTAGTAACACCCCCGCCCCATTACCAGAGACAATGAACCTCTGAAGATTTGGAGTTGAGTTTAGATAAGCATCTAAAAGTCACTGCTTATCCAAAGCTCTTGGGCCTGGAAACCTTTGCTTGAAATCTCTTAAGAACAGACTTTCTTGTGAGAATATTGAAAATTCTGCAACCAAACCTGTTAAGAAACACAATTTAGAATGGACTTTCTAAAGGGATGTTGGCATTTCTGGCTCTGGAATAACCCAACCTGTAATGCAATACCTTTCTATCTATTTTATTTAAGGAACCTGTTACCCTGGTAGTTAAGCTGTGAGGGAAAGTGTAGTATATCTGTATAACATGTCATAAACATACAGCTAAGGGTAGCATAAAATCCCTCCTTTACCTGTAAGAGGTTAAGAAGCTCAAATAACCTTGTTGGCACCTCACCAAAAGGACCAATAAGGGAAGAAGATACTTTAAAATCTGTGGGGGCAGGTTTTTGTTTGTGCTCTCTTTGTTGTTCTCTCCAGGACAGAGAGGGACCAGGGCAAGAAAAACCATCTCCTAAAACCCTACCTGAAATCAGCATCCAAGATTACAAAAATTGTAAGTAATAGCAAGGAAATGTGTTAGCTTATCTTCTCTTTTAGCTTGTGGATTTTCCCTATGCTAAGAGGGAGGTTTATTCCTGTGTTTTGTAACTTTGAAGTTTTGCCTAGAGAGGAATCCTCTGTGTTTTAAATCTTATTACCTGTAAAATTACCTTCCATCCTGATTTTACAGAGGTGTTTCTTTTATTTTTTTCTTTATAATAAAGTTCTGCTTGTAAGAACCTGATTGGGTTTTTAGTGTCCTAAAACCCCAAGGGTCTGGTCTGTGCTCACCTTGTTTACCTATTTGGTTGGTGTATTATTCTCAAGCCTCCCCAGGAAAGGTGGTGAAGGGCTTTGGGGGGATGTTTTGGGGAAACAGGAACTCCAAGTGGTCCTTTCCTGAATCTTTGTCTAACTCACTTGGTGGTGGCAATGATACAGTCCAAGGACAAGGAAGAATTTGTGACTTGGGGAAGTTTTCAACCTAAGCTGGTAGAAATAAGCTTAGGGGGTCTTTCATGCGGGTCTCCACATCTGTACCCCAGAGTTCAGAGTGGGGAAGGAACCCTGACACATGTCCTTCTTTTCTATGAAGTGCACCTTTAAATTCCAAGAACTCTGCCAATCTGCAGGAAAGCAGCCATTTTGTCCACAAAGTCACTGTGTCCTTTTCCAGAAGAAAAACACATACACTGTCATCTCTCATGAAGACATTACTTTTGTTCTTTCTTCCATTATTCCTCAATCTAAAATAAAAGTCAGTTTAGGCTAGAGTCACCTGTTTTGCATTTTGGGCATGGAAACATAATATGATGCTGGGTAAGAATTCCCTCTGAGGCACGCAAAGGTGCATGTTTTACATTTTAGGGCTAATTATAGTAAATCATGTATGCAAGAAACCAGTAAATCTGGATTTTGTTTGAATTATGATAAAATTTACACCCCCCATTTCTTCCTCTCCTGTAGCTCTAACTTTTAACTCAGAATTTAAAGATTCTAGCTTTGCCTGTAAGCATTTATTTGAGGCACAGTTGAACCAGTTGTTAAAACATATTGAGCCTTCTGAGTGAACATTCATCGAAATTCCAATTAACACTGCTGCAGTATTACACTATTGTCATGGCAACAGTAGCATGAAAGTTTACATCAAAGGCTTGTTAGGAAGTGCCAGCCTGGAAGTCCTCAAAGTACCAGGGAAAGCATTTAGAAGTTCAAAAATGCTTTAGGACATAATTTTCATTGACATAATTTTCACTGACAGATAGTCTTAGATTAAGAAGAGACAACCCACAGAAGCTCTTGTGATATAAAGATGCATAGTGGTTAAAACAGATTGATTAGAGCAAGGATGTTAAGATTAACTGAAACATGGAGGTATATACCAGAAGGACATAACTACAGTTAAGAGAAGAAAAGCTAGAGGTGACAGATTGGATTGTAGATCTCACACAATATGCATTGCAACTCTAAGAAAGTACAGTCACATGCTTGTGAAATGTAAATCCAAATGATATTATAGATGGTAAGAGTGGAGCATCTCAGAGTAAAGAAGTTATCAAATGAAACAAACTAGCCAAACGGTATTTGGTGGTCCTGGGTACTAGACACAAGTTATGAAATCCTTCAAATCTTGGTCACTGATGTGTACTTAGTTTCGGGTAGGTACCAGTGATGATAAAACATTAATCTTTGACTGCTGATCTGAGCACTTTCAGATCTTGTTGAAGTCAATGGGAGGTGCAAGCACTCAGCAGCACTTCTGAAATTCAAGCCTGTAATGTTTTGCCTTTGTGTAGCAGCTTCCATCTGGAGATCTCAAGGTACTTTGATTCTATGATTTTGTAAATAGTGACTTAATCCTCACAAATGCTCCTATGAGGTCAGCTGTTGAAGTCATCTTCCCAGCCTGTCAATAAGGGAGTGTCACTTCCCTCTTCACAGCCCTCTCATAGAATCATAGAAGATTAGGGTTGGAAGAGACCTCAGGAAGTCATCTAATCCAACCCCCTGCTCAAAGAAGGACCAACACCAACTAAATCAGCCCAGCCAGAGCTTTTTCAAGCTGGGCCTTAAAAACCTCTAAGGATGGAGTATCAGAAGAGTAGCCATGTTAGTCTGGATCTGTAAAAGCAGCAAAGAGTCCTGTGGCACCTTATAGACTAACAGACATATAGAAGCATGAGCTTTCATGGGTGAATACCCACTTCGTCGGATGGAGATCCCATCACATCTGTAGCTAACAAATTCCAGTGCTTCAGCACCCTCCTAGTTAAATAGTTCTTCCTAATATCCAACCTAGACTCCCACACTGCAACATGAGACCATTGCTCTTTTTCTGTCATCTGCCACCACTGAGAACAGCCAAGCTCCATCCTCTTTGGAACCCCCTTTCAGGTAGTTGAAGGCTGCTATCCAGGGGCGGCTCTAGGATTTGCGCCGCCCCAAGCAGGGCGGCACACCGCAGGGGGCGCTCTGGCAGTCGCCGGTCCCGCGGCGCCGGTGGACCTCCCGCAGGCACGCCTGCGGATGCTCCACTGGAGCCGCGGGACCAGCTGACCCTCTGCAGGCATGCCTGCGGGAGGTCCACCGGAGCCGCCTGCCGCCCTCCCGCGGGATGCCGCCCCAAGCGCGCGCTTGGCACGCTGGGGTCTAGAGCCAGCCCTGCTGCTATCAAATCTCCCTTCACTCTTCTCTTCTGTGGACTAAATAAGCCCAGTTCCCTCAGCCTCTCCTAGTAAGTCATGGGCCCCAGCCTCCTAATCATTTTGATGCCCTCTGCTGGACTGTCTCCAATTTGTCCACATCCTTTCTGTAGTGGAGGGCCCAAAACTAGACACAATACTCTAGATGTGGCCTCACCAGTGATGAATAGAGGGGAATAATCATTTCCCTCGACCTGCTGGAAGTGCTCCTACTGATGCAGCCCAATATGCTGTTAGCCTTCTTGGTAACAAACGTACACTGTTGACTCATACCCAGCTTCCTGTCCACTGTAATCCAGCAGGTCCTTTTCTGCAGAACTTCCACTTAGCCAGTTGGTCCCCAGCCAGTAATGGTGCATGGGATTCTTCCATCGTAAGTGCAGAACTCTGCACTTGTCCTTGTTGAACCTCTTCAGATTTATTTTTGCTCAATCCTCCAATTTGTCTAAGTCACTCTGGACCCTCTACTTACCCTCAAGTGTATATACTCCTCCCGCCAGTTTAGTGTCATCTGAGAAGTTGGTGAGGGTGTAATCCATCTCATCATCCAGATCACTATTGAAGATGTTGAATAAAACCAGCCCCAGGACCAACCCCTGGGGCACTCCTCTTGATACCGGCTGCCAACTAGACATCGAGCCATTGATCACTATCTGTTGAGCCCAATGATATAGCCAGGTTTCTATCCACCTTATAGTTCATTCATCCAATCCATACCTCTTTAACTTGCTGGCAAGAATACTGTGGGAGACCATATCAAAAGCTTTGCTAAAAAACAAGATATATCACATCCACCGCGTTCCCCATATCCACAGAGCCAGTTATCTCATCATAGAAGGCAATCAGGTTGGTCAGGCATGACTTACCCTTGGTGAATCTATGTTGACTGTTCCTGATCACTTTCCTCTCCTCCAAGTGCTTCAAAATGGATTCCTTGAGGACCTGCTCCATGATTTTTCCAGGGACTGAGGTGAGGCTGACCAGTCTGTAGTTCCCTGGATTCTCCTTCTTCACTTTTTAAAAGATGGGCACTATGAATGCCTTTTCCCAATCATCGGGTACCTCCCCCAGTTGCCACGATTTTTCAAAGATAATAGCTAATGGCTCTGCAATCACATCAGTCAACTCCCTCAACACCCTTGGATGAAGTGCATCAGGCCCCATGGACTTATTCTTGTCCATCTTTTCTAAATAGTCCTGAACCACTTCTTTCTCCACAGAAAGCTGCTAACCTTCTCCCCATAGTGTGCTGCCCAGTGCAGTAGTCTGGGAGCTGACCTTGTCTGTGAAGATTGAGGCAAAAAAAGGCATTCCATGACATCTGTCACTAGGTTGCCTCCTCCATTCAGTAAGGGTCCCTCACTTTCCCTGATCTTCCTGTTGCTAACATACCTGTAGAAACCAATCTTGTTACCCTTCACATTTCTTATTAGCTGCAACTCCAGTTGTGCTTTGGCCTTCCTGATTACACCCCTGCATGCTTGAGCAATATTTTTATACTTGTCCCTAGTCATCTGTCCAAGTTTCCACTTCTTGTAAGCTTCCTTTTTGTGTTTAAGCTCACTGAAGATTTCTCCATTAAGCCAAGCTGGTCGCCTGCCATATTTGCTATTCTTTCTGCACATCGGGATGGTTTGTTCCTGCTCCCTCAATAAGGCTTCTTTAAAATACAGCCAGCTCTCCTGGACTCCTTTCCCTCTCATATTAGCCTCCCACGGGATCCTGCCCCATCAGTTCCCTGAGGGAGTCAAAGTCTGCTTTTCTGAAGTCCAGAGCCCATATCTTACTGCTCTCCTTTCTTCCTTTTGTCAGTATCTGGAACCAGACCATCTCATGGTCACTGCTGCCCAGCTTGCCACCCACTTCTAATTCCCCTACCAATTCTTCCCCCTCTCTTGGCCTCCTGGCCCATTGTATCAGCTTTAAACTCCTTGTTCTTGCCATCAAGGTCCAGTGCAATGGTTCAGTCATAGCTTGATTTATATCCTACATGCCAGCCTCATCTTCCTTTTGCTTTCCACCACATCTGCCTTTATCCCCTTCTTAAGAGATGCCTCCTGTGCATAGAATAGTTGCATGGATCCATCTTCCAACTTTGTTTAGTGTTTTCTTTTCCTTGATTTCTATACATTTCTATACCTTCCTGTTGCCTGTTCCTTCCTCCTGGGAAGGAGGTCTCACATCGGTTCTTGTATCACTTAACCGATCACCACCTCCCTGATCTGTGTCCACTCCCCTTTGGCCCCAGTAACTGCGTCAATGTTCCATTCAGTTTAGAATTTCACCATGAACATTGAACTTCTCGTTTCTCTACACTACTCTTTTAGCAGAAGTGCATTGAAAGGCTTTTAATGTCCAGGTAAATTATAACTGCTGTGTCAACCTGCTGTTGCACAGCGCCACTGATAGATTCAGCAGTGCAACTGACTCCCTTGCACATGTGTGGCTTGAAAGCTTGTCTCCCTCACCAAAAGAAGTTGGTCCAATAAAAGATATTACCTCACCCACCTTGTCTTTCCCCTGAACCTGTTATTTTGAACTCTTACTTTGATTGCAGTCAGTAGCACAAGATTTTTTCCTCTGTTGCAGCAGGAGCAGGGGAAGAGGGGAAATGGAAAGCAGGCAGGTATGACAGATTTGACTTACAGGTCTGAAATTTTGTGGCTTTCACTTGCTCTGTTATTATAACTGAGTGTCACATTGACTTCTCCCTGGTCACCTCTCCTACTTTCAGTGAGAAATTTTCATTGTGCTTTCTGGGTCTCTCATTTTCTTTATAATGCAAGCTGGATATCTGATGCCGGAGCTCATGCATACGATTCTCTCCTCTTTGCACCTTGTCTAGTCATTTACATCAATGCAAAGTAAATATGCACTGACTTAGGAACACAGAACATAGGACTGGAAGGAACCTTATGGGTCACTAAGTCTAGTTCCCTGCTACCACAGGAAGCCCCATCATAACATCCCATTAATAAACCAAGCTCCATCTTAAAACTAGTTAGGCTGTTTACACCCACTACAGCGTATTGGAAGGCTGTTACAGAATCACAGTTCTCTGATGGTTAGAAACAGTCTTCTAATTTACAGCCTAAATTTATTCCTGGCCAGTTTATACCCATTTATTCTAATGTCAGCATTGTCTTTTATCTTATATAGCTCTTCTCCTTCCTTGGTGTTTACCACTGGTGTATTTATAAAGAACAATCATATCCTTCCTCAGCCTTCATTTTGCTAGGCCAGTGTCCCCCAACCTTTTTATGGCCAGTAGCACATTCATGTTTTCAGAAGAGTGTGGCGGGCACCAACAATTTTTCAAGGCTTAGTTTGTATTTGTACATTAAATAATATGAAAAACATCATATTTAATATTCTTCCCACTCTGAGTTGAAATAATACGTACATTGTCTCTTATTTGAACCATTCATTTTGGAGCAAAATGTTAAAAAAATAATAATAAATTGCAAAGCACAAGAATACAGCAGTATCAGTGCAGGAAGAATACTCACATACAGGGGCAGCTCCAGGCACCAGGGGAGCAAGCAGGTGCCTGGCGGGGGGCCCTGGCATCTCTCCCCTGATGGGCACTAGGCGAGCCCCGCGCCTGCCGGGGACAGAGAACACCGGTGCCTGCAGCCCTGGAGTTCTCTGTGCCCAGCAGGCGCGGGGCCGCGGCTTCTCTGCAGCCCCGGAGTTCTCTGTCCCCAGCAACCACAGGGCCGCGGCTTCTTTCCCCTGCTGAGCACTAGGCGGGCACACATAAATGCCCCGGCAGGCTCCATGGTGCCCACGGGCACCGCGTTGGGGACCACTGTGCTAGGCTAAATGAACCAAGTTCTTCTAGTCACCTCTCATAACATAGGCGCTGTGGGACAGGAGCCACCACTTCTTGTGGTCAGTCTGGGAAATGGTGGGCTCACTGTCTAGCCCTCCGCTCAGGGAGCTATTACGTTTTACTCAGCCCATCCTAACCAATATTTTCACCCTCTGGCAATGGGGCCAGAAGGGACCTGGAGAGGTCATCTAGTCCAGCTTCCTGCACTGAGGCAGCACTTAGACCACCTCTGACATGTGTTTGCTTAACATGTTCTTATCTAATGATGGGGATTCCACAACCTCCCTTGGAAGCCTATTCCAGAGCTTAACTATTCTTATAGTTAGAATGTTATTCCTAATATCTAACCTACATCTCCCGTCATGCAGATTAAGCCCATTACTTCTTGTCCTACTTTCAGAGCATGTGAAGAACAACTGATCACCATCCTCTTTATAACAGTCCTTAGCACATTTGAAGACTATCAGGTCTCTCCCCTCAGTTGGCTGTTTGTAAGATTAAACATGCCCAGTTGTCTAACCTTTCCTCATGGAAAGGCTTTCTAAACCTTTCATCATCTCTGTTGCTCTCCTATGGACTCTCTCATATTGGCACCAACTCTGTGGGTGCTCTGAGGCTGGAGCACCTGTCAGGGCTGATTCTCCACTCTGGTACTTTGAGTGCAGAAGGTGGGGGCCCCACAAGGATTCTAAAAATTAATACTGGCCACTCCAGGCTGGTATTAAACTCCCAAGGTTACAGCTTCTCTCTGATCTTGGGTTGGGTAGATGCTGCCACAACCCAAATGCAGAACCTCTTTGAGAGCCCAGGAAGGTGCATTTGGGAATTCCTTCCTGGGGAGTACCCTCAAGCCCTATTACTCCCCTCTCCGCCCCCGGGGAAGAGCTGAGAAAGAAAAAAAAAGGAAAACAGCTGTTGCCACCAGCTAATTAAACAACATGTTCACAAACCTCTTAAGACACCAAAGTCCAATTCTGTTCTTAAAAAAAGGTAAATTTTATTAATAAAAAAAGAGAAAGAAAATACATCTGGAAACTTAGACTTTTGCTAGATTTAAAAAAATAACTACAAGAATTAAGCATCAAGAATAGCTTTCTTGAGGTCCATCTTAAAAGTTACAAGCAAAACAAAAGCGCTGGGAGTTAGCACAGAGGAGTCCACAAGCCATAAAGAAATAAAAAGAGATAAACCTAATCACGTCTTCCTAGACATTTCCTGATCTACTTACATATCTGGAATTTCAAATTAGTAGTTTCTAGGTATGATACCAAGGATTTTTCATACCTGGCCCAAAGCTTCTTACAGCATAGCTACTGCCCTGTCCACCTCTCCCTGGGAGAATAACCACACACAGAGAAAGGGTAGTCTTATTTCAATTTTAAAAAGTTCTTACCTTCCCATTGGCTCCTTTGGCCAGGTGCCCACTCACTTCCTTTTACCTATGCATAGGAGTGAAACTTTTTAACCCTTTACAGGTAGAGTAATTAGAGAACATCTACTAAGAGGGATTATAAACTACTAAAAGGGATTATACTGCTGGCTGTCCTTAAAAGGGAGCTATCCCCCCCCCCTTCATTTATCACCGCACCCATGAGAAAAAAAATGATGGATGCTGAGCACCCCCCAGTAGCCCTCTCGCTCAGCTCCTCCTCTTCTCCCCCAGTGCCTCCTGCCCACCAGGAAACCCACCGATCAGCACCTCCGCCTCCTTCCCAACACCTCCCGCCTTCCAGGATCAGCTGTTCCGTGGCATGCAGCAGACACTGTGGGGGAGGGGGAGAAGCGAGGGAAGCATGCACTTGGGGGAAGGGGCAGAACGAGGCACGAAGAGGTGGGGCTTTGGGGAAAGGGGTGGAGTAGGGGTGGGGCCTGGGGAAGAGCAGGGTTTGAGCACCTGCCGGCTCATTAGAAAGTCAGCGCATCTGCTATCTCCAATTTGTGGTGGTCCCCAGAACTGGACCCAGTGCTCCACTGGGCCTCACTAGTGCCAAGTAGAGCAGGGTAATTACCTCCTGTGTTGCACATGCCAAGACTCTTGTTAATACATCCCAGAATAATACCCTTTTTTCACAACTGCATCAGATGGTTGACTTATATTAAATTTGTGATTCATTATGACTCACGGATCCTTTTCAGCAGGACCACCACCTAGCCAGTTACTCCTCATATTGTAGTTGGGCATTTAATTTTTCCTTTCTAAGTGTAGTATTTTGCACTTGTCTTTATAGAGTTTCATCTTGTTGATTTCAGACCACTTCACCAGTTTATCAAGATCATTTTGAATTCTTATCCTGTCCTCTAAAGCACTAGTAACCTCTCCCAATTTGGCGTCATCTGAAAATTTGATAAGCATACTCTCCATTCCATTCTCCACGTCACTAATGAAAATACTGAATAGTACCAGATACAGGACAGACCCCTGCAGGACTCCACTAGATATGTCCTCCCAGTCCGACAACATACCATTGATAGCTACTCTTTGAGCGTGATTATTCAACCAGTTTTGCATCCTCCTTATAATAAATGTAATCTAGACCACATTTCCCTAGTTTGGTTATGAGAATGTCATTGGGATTATGTCAAAAGCCTTGCTTAAATCAATATAAGTGTGAAAGTAGAATGAATTATATTGTAAAAATAAGAATGGATTAAATAAATGTTGTATGTACCTTTAAGCAGAAATAAGAAATGTTGAAATACAGGTGCCAGGAAAAGAAACATTAGGCATAAACAATGGTGCTAATGGTGAAACATTAACAGAAGATCGGTAATAGTTAGTAAGGAAATAAGATATGCATGCCTAGCCCAGGTAAACTTATCAGATTCTGCTTCCTTTGTTATCTTGTTAAGTTTATCCCTTTTATCTGTATAAATAAGATAGTTTGTGTCTTGCATGGTGCTCACATTATCTGGGTGTTATTAGCAGAGCTCTGTGCTAATAAAACAGAGTGGTCTGACAAACTGTGAGTCCTGAGTCTAACATAAGTCATGTCTACTACTTCCCCCATCCAGTAGGCAAGTAACCCTGTCAAAGAAGGAAATTAGGTTGGTTGGCATTATTTTTTTCTTCACAAATCCATGCTGGCTATTTCTTATAATCCTATGTATTATCCTCTAGGTGCTTACAAATTGACAGTGTAACAATTTATTCGAGGTATTGAAGTTATAGATCAGTCAGCCTAATTCCCCAGATCCTCCTGGCTCCTCCTTTAAAGGATAGGTACTATGTTTGCCCTTTTCAAGTTCTCCCTGACCTCACCCTTCCTAGGTGAGTTCTCAAAGATAATCACTAATGGTTCCAAGATTACTTCAGCTAATTCTTTAAGTACCCTGGGATGAATTTCATCATCCTTGGCAACATTAATACATCTAATTTATCTAAATAGTAACCTGTCCTTTCCCTATTTTGGCTTGCATTCCTTTCCTCTTGTTGTTAATATTAATTGTGTTAAGTATCTGGTCACTATTTATCTTTTTAGTGAAGACTGAAGCAAAATAGGCATTCTTGGCTTTCTTGATGTCATCCATTATTAGCTCTGCTTCTCTGCAGAGGACCTACATTTTCCTTTGCCTTTCTCTTGCTCATAATGTATTTATAGAATCTATTAATCATTTATGAATGATTAGTGCCTAAGGAACAACCAAAAAATGAGGACCCACTGTGCTAGGCTTTTTACAAACACTACCACAGAGATTTCCAGGCTGTAGAACCCAAACGCAAACATTGCTTTGATCTCAATTCCAAATCTGAAGCCTTAATCCAGATCCAAATACAATTTTATTGGCCCACCTCTACTCCTCTCAGTTTGTTAAATCTCTTATGCTATAACCTGAGTTATGTGAAGGTCAGTGGTTTAATTTTGCAGAAGCTTGTGCCAAGTTTCTACTGTTCTCTCATAACAACTTCCAAGTTTTGCTTTTTGTTTCTGGGTCACAAAAGGATCCATTAAGTCAAGGCAAGACTCAGCCAAAGCCATCTCATTGTTCCACTTTTGCCAAGTTTCAAATAGTTTTTGTGCTCAATTGTGAAAGTGCCTTGGTTTACACTACACGTAGCCTTGTTTCTCACAAACCTCTTCTGAGTCTGAGATTTGTAATGAACCAAATTTCACGTGAAGCTGGGTTTTGCAACAGAGGTTTTTGGTCTGACATTTAGTTTCATTAATTCTCTTTCTCACCATTTGAATTTGTCTCTGTTTTCTGAGTTCTGTCTAGTGAATGCTGTGGCCAGGGCAAACTGAATTTCAACTTTTACTGCTTAAATTTAGGGAAAACATTTTTCCCCTCCTTGGAGAAAAATAGAAAGGATCACCAGCCAACAGAACAATTATTTTTCACATGCTCCTGCCTTAAATGTGTGCAAGACAGCTCTCTGTCCAAAAGTAAAGAGACAAAAAAGAATAACTGATTTGCAATAAATAGCATCTAAAATCAGGAGACCAGAGAGAAGTTGTGACTCTTGGAGGTGGGAGGAAGAAAAGAGACACATTCACATTCAGTTAATGTTCTTTTGATCTTACTTCACAACTCTATTTCATTTTACTCATTATTGCCTGCAGAGAGGAGGAGGAATGAGAGAGATTCAGATAATTAGTTACACATGTTCTTTGATCAGTATTGCATTTTACTTCTTCATGCTCTTTGCCAAAGTGCAGGCAGAGGAGAATGAAGATTTTATTGTGGCAACTGTGCAATCAGTCCAGTAACATGAATGTTACCTGCTCTTTAATTTTAGTTGTATATAGTTCTTTAATGGTAATAGCAAGGTAATTTAGACTTGATTTTCTTTGTGCAAACTCAAACCCTTTTGACAAATAAACATTTTAAATAATACTGTTATCCTTTTCGACCCTGCAGGATCCTGCAGATTATTTATGTTAGGAGGAAAAATAGGTGATGGAGACAGGTATCTTTGATATCAGGGGGTGGCCGCGTTAGTCTGTATCTGCAAAAACAACAAGGAGTCCGGTGGCACCTTAAAGACTAAACAGATATATTTGGGCATAAGCTTTCATGGGTAAAAAACCTCACTTCTTCAGATGCAGGTTTTTTATCAACGAAAGCTTATGCCCAAATAAATCTGTTAGTCTTTAAGGTGCCACCAGACTCCTTGTTGCTTTTTAGGTATCTTTGAGACAATTCTGTTTATTTACAAAGGAGAAATCAAACAAATGAGATTGTTTCTTTGCCCACAGCTCCAAGCCCCTTTCAGCCAACATTAAGCATGAAAGCTCTCTCCTCACCACATACTTATGCTTGTCTGGGCTTCCTTGCTATCTCTGTGATTTTCTGATGTTTTTGCTGCTTCTCTGTCACACACAGGCAGACACCAGACAAGACCCAGTAAAATCCCTCTGCCCACATAATTCAAATTTCTGTGTGGACTCATATGGGTTTTGGGCAGTAACTTGTGTTGTGTTTTTGATTGAAGTCCCTTTTGTTTCCTACATTTATTCCAAATGAAGGGCAGCTGTTACGCTCGCCAGGTTCAATGAGGTTTATCCCAACCTATACCAAAACTCAGTTTTTTATACATGGATCTTAATCTGTTTTAGAAAGGATGGTAATTAGTATTGTTATCTTCATTTCCCAGACACAGAAAGGGGAAGTGACTTGCCCAACAGCACATGGTAGGTCAATGGCAAACCTTGGAATAGAATCCAGGTTTCCTGAAATCTCATCTAGTGCCCTGTGCACTTGGCCATGTTTTGTTAAGTACAAAAGCTCATGAAATGTTTAGCATGGATTGTTCTAATTTTCAGAAATCCTGTGCAGCAATAACTCCAAGTGATGTCAAAGTGACCTAATTCCCAGTACAGAGAGGATCTGTGATTCTCAGAGGCACAAAACCTTCCAGGGGGTCCGCATGTGATGATGCCGCTATGCGCTGCCCTTACTCAGGGATGTGCATCCAGTGCACCATCTATGCCAATGATTGCAACATTTATATTGAAATGTAACTGCAATTATTTGATTTTGCTTGGCTTCTCTGGCCATACAATTTAGGCTACTGCACACCAGTCCAGACCTGGAGAGCAATTTAGAGCAGCCCAAGGGCCATTCCAGAAGCCAGTGATTACCGAAACGTGAAGGTGCTATGACCATATCCTTCCCCCTGGCCCAAGAGCCATGAATAGGTTGGCAAATAGCTAGATTCACCCACAAAAGCTTATGCTCCAATACGTCTGTTAGTCTATAAGGTGCCACAGGACTCTGTCGCTTTTTACGGATCCAGATTAACATGGCTACCCCTCTGAGACTTGATGCCATATCATATCTCACTCTGACACCAGGGTAATGAGTAAACCCTAACATTAGTGCGGCTTCTTACAACATGGCTTCTTCAGCCACATGGCTGGCCCAACAGTTGTTCTAGTGGTGTCCCTTCCAAATGGTTCCCCCCAGGATAGAGCATGATGCCTGAAAAAGTGTCTGCTAGCACTTTCATACTGTTACACCCCCCCCCCAATATCAATGGCATCAGCTGCATCCTAGTACAGCATGTGGAGTAGAGGGGAGTATCTGCCCCTTAAGGTAAGGATGCTCTTACTCCTCCCCTTCCCTCCCCTCCCCCACACCATAAGTAGTAGGGGCCGGGGCAAATGCTGGAAGCAAAGAGCTGCTTCTCCCAAGTGGTTATGGACCAGCACCCTGCCCATCACCAGATTTGTAGGTGAGGTGTGTGGAGTCTAATACTAACGCTGACCCAGATAGTTTGGGAACAAGAAAGTAGTTGGATGGATGAATCTGATATGGCAGATGATCCAGACACAAATGAAGCATAAAACAGGGGAGAGGGGGTTCACATCTAAAGGGTCATAGCCATGCTGGCTCAACTGGTGCAGAATGGGGCTGAGATGCTCCTTTAAAAACAGGCTCATAGACGGCAATCTATTTGGTCTATGTCTTACCCCATGCCCCAAATTCTGCTTAGTTTGTGTGATGTGATAGGATCTGATTTCATAGTTGCTTAGCCTCAGGCCCTACTTCAAAGCTTGTTTGTGGGTTAACTGAGACAATCTTCTGGTTTTTACTGGAACTTTTCATATAAACTTTACAAATCTGCTCTGTAATAGTCTGAGACGGCTGTCGGCCTGGGTCTGTTTTTGTGCTCTCTCTTCCCTCCATCACACAATCTCAGGTCATCCGACTTCAACACTCCCCATCCTCGAAGTAACTAATGAGATTACAGGCACATTAGAACATCGTAGGTCACTCGCTACCAACATTATGACAAGTGTCAGTTCTGTATAAATTACCTTGTGGGCACATTTTGTAAAATGTTTCATTATTTTGTGCGGCAGCTTCAATAGCCGCGATATGGGACACATCTCCCATTAGTAGCGCACAATATATTTCTTTGTCAGTTAATCTTGAAAGCTGGCTACTCTTCCTCAAGAAGACTGGAACTTTCATTTCCTTCTAATAAATACTTCACGCTAAATACATTATTGCCAGAGATGTGTCAGTAATTGAATGCTTATCGTCTCATTCTATCCGTGGCCTGTGACACAAATGTTTGCTGCATGCAATACAGAAGGAGACTAACCAGGGGATATGAGAGTAAATTGAAGAAAGGAACAGTGAGTTGAATTGACACAGAAACCTTCCTAGCAATGAAATCTCCCATGCTGGGGTATTTAAAGCTAGACTGAACAAAGAGCCAGAGGGTGTGCTGTAGGGAACAATGTAACTGGCTGGAGTACAGGCACATTTAGGGTATGTCTGTAGAGCCCTGCGTGGATACAAATTTATACCCGTAGTTGTGGATATCCACAGATATTAATCGTTATCCGCGAAACCACATGGCTCTCCTGGGAACTGCAGCGGTGAAAGGAGCAGAACGTGGGGCAGCCGCTCCCAGGAGCCAGCGTCCCGCACTGGCAGCTTGTCCAGTGCAGCTGTGCCACCCCCAGCCCCGCCCACTGGAGCAGGCACCTGGCTCACCGGCAGCCATCCCTGGTTGTGCTCTTGTGTTCAAGCAGCACACATGCCCCCAGACAGGAGACACAGACATCTGTGTGGAAGAGATGGGGGCAGGGCTGGGCTTGGTACAGCAGCACCAGAGGAGCTGCCAGTGTGGGGTGCTGGCTCCTGGGAGTGGCAGCTCCACATTCTTCTCCTTTTGCTGCTGCAGTTCCTGGGAGAGCCCTACAGTTCCACGGATACTGATTTCTATCCATGGATATCCACATCCATGGGTATAAATTTGTGTACGCGCAGGACTCTACATGTCTGCATTGCAATGTAAGCCTATGGTTCAAACTCAGGCTCAAGCCTAACCCCACTTCTGCCTACACACAAATGGTGCTGACCCAGGATCCCGTAGGGGTGGAAAGTGCAAGCTGAGACCCAAATTTCAAGTCTATTGCTTTGCAGTGTAGATGCAGCCCCACTGGACTTGTGCTCTGGGAGTCCACCAAAAATATCCCATGGACTGACTTTCTTTGTCTTCTGAACAGTCACGTTTGGTGGACAGTCAAGTTTTCCCACACTGCACCATGAACAATGGGTAGAGTGGCCACATTTCGAGAGGACTCTAGGAAGTCTGGGATATGGGTGATTGGATTGAGGCCTGCATAATGCAGTGTAGATGCTGGAGCCCCAGGGTTCAACAACTCCTAAGCTAAGGTTACAAGTGAGTATAGAGGCTCTAGCTCTAGGTTAAGAAACTCAGGGTCTGCCAACTCTAGTTCTACTAACCCTGGACTTACATTATAGTGTAGACATACTCTTAGTGTTCAGGAATAGATCAGGAAAAGCTTCTTGCTTGCTCATATATATACCTGCCCCTGGAAATTTCCACTACATGCATCCGACAAAGTGGGTATTCACCCACGAAAGCTCATGCTCCCAAACGTCTGTTAGTCTATAAGGTACCACAAGACTCTTTGCTGCTTTTACAGATCCAGACTAACACGGCTACCCCTCTGATACAGGAATAGATTAGTATCCCTTAAAATAATCTAGCAATGTGTTGTTAAAACAACAACACTTTAAATAGTTTGTAAGCCATCCAGCATTGTATATTTAGAAATTGCTAGTAGCCAACTGAAGCAGCAATATGCAGCTAGCTAGGTCTTACGTATTAGTGCATATTTCCCAAAGTTCATTAGGACCCAACTGTGCTCTAGTAGTTTCTTCATCTTGTTTGGTTGTGTGAAGTGCAATGGACAAAACAATTAACCTAATACATCTTTTATGTTTTTCAAAATCAATGACTATGCAGAATTACCCATTTTACATAAATGTGTACCTATATATCTGTAGTTTGTACTGGACCCATCAGAATAGCTCAGCAGCTTATGTAGTGTTTCTTAAGCATTTGAGTCAAAGCAATTATCACACTACTGCTGTAGCCTGAGTGTGGGAAGAAGGGAAGGCGTGCAGAGGGGCATAGGCTCATCGAAACAGAGAAGGAAAAAAGAAATGTATTAGGAGTCCATTAAAATATAAAAGAATGTCTGAACTTTTGATTGTAGAACACTAAGAAGAATCATAGAATCATAGAATCTCAGGGTTGGGAGGGACCTCAGGAGGTCATCTAGTCCAACCCCCTGCTCAAAGCAGGACCAAACCCAACTAAATCATCCCAGCCAGGGCTGTGTCAAGCCTGACCTTAAAAACCTCTAAGGAAGGAGATTCCACCACCTCCCTAGGTAACTCATTCCAGTTCTTCACCACCCTACTAGTGAAAAAGTTTTTCCTAATGTCCAACCTAAACCTCCCCCTCTGCAACTTGAGACCATTACTTCTTGTTCTGTCATCTTCTACCACTGAGAACAGTCTAGATCCATCCTCTTTGGAACCCCCTTTCAGGTAGTTGAAAGCAGCTATCAAATCCACCCTCATTCTTCTCTTCTGCAGACTAAACAATCCCAGTTCCCTCAGCCTCTCCTCATAAGTCATGTGCTCCAGCCCCCTAATCATTTTTGTTGCCCTCCGCTGGACTCTCTCCAATTTATCCACATCCTTCTTGTAGTGTGGGGCCCAAAACTGGACACAGTACTCCAAATGAGGCCTCACCAGTGCTGAATAGAGGGGAATGATCACATCCCTCGATCTGCTGGAAATGCCCCTACTTATACAACCCAAAATGCCATTAGCCTTCTTGGCAACAAGGGCACACTGTTGACTCATATTCAGCTTTTCGTCCACCATAACCCCTAGGTCCTTTTCTGCAGAACTGCTGCCCAGCCATTCGGTTCCTAGTCTGTAGCAGTGCATGGGATTCTTCCGTCCTAAGTGCAGGACTCTGCACTTGTCCTTGTTGAACCTCATCATATTTCTTTTGGCCCAATCCTCTAATTTGTCCAGGTCACTCTGTATCCTATCCCTACCCTCCAGCGTATCAACCACTCCTCCCAGTTTAGTATCATCTGCAAACTTGCTAAGGGTGCAGTCCACACCATCCTCCAGATCGTTAATGAAGATATTGAACAAAACCGGCCCCAGCACCGATCCTTGGGGCACTCCACTTGATACCGGCTTCCAACTAGACATGAAACCATTGATCACTACCCGTTGAGCCCGACCATCTAGCCAGTTTTCTATCCACCTTACTGTCCATTCATCCAGCCCATACTTCTTTAACTTCCTGGCAAGAATACTGTGGGAGACTGTATCAAAAGCTTTGCTAAAGTCCAGAAATAGCACATCCACTGCTTTCCCCTCATCCACAGAGCCGGTTATCTCATCATAGAAGGCAATTAGGTTAGTCAGGCATGACTTGCCCTTGGTGAATCCATGCTGACTGTTCCTGATCACTTTCCCCTCCTTTAAGTGGGTCAGAATTGATTCCTTGAGGACCTGTTCCATGATTTTTCCAGGGACTGAGGTGAGACTGACTGGCCTCTAGTTCCCTGGATCTTCCTTCTTCCCTTTTTTAAAGATGGGCACTACATTAGCTTTTTTCCAGTCATCCAGGACCTCCCCTGGATCATTTAAAAAGAAAGAGCATTTAAATTACTAGAATGCCCAAAACAGCTCCTGTAAAATACCTACCTTGCGAAGAGTAGGAAAACTTATGATTGCAATCCCCTTATTAACATCACCCATCTCTCCAGTGCAGAATAAACTTCTTAAACTCAAGCAACATTCACAGCTAAATTAAAGCTCCCATCCAGAGTAAGACCCTCTGAACAGGTGTATGTCTAAACGAAGCTCTGAAAGTTAACCAGCCTTTTAGAGCTGAAGTGACATACGGTACATCTAGGCTGAACTCCCAGACTAGAGTGAACTTCACAAGGACTAAGCGGGCTTTATAGTCCCTTAACTACACCATTTGGTACGTCTTGGCCAATCAGCCCTCTCCGCCTGATTCATAATGGGGATTTAACACACATAATCCAGTTAAGCCTTTCACAGACCAATCCCCTGGGCTTCACCACTCTCTGTTGTCACACACAACAGTACAGCAATATAATCTCCTTGGTCTCCAGCTATATCAGGTCACACTAACCCAACCAGCTGTAGCATTTTTTGGGTAAGGGTGAGAAATATTTTTTTACCACCCACCCCACATAACTGATTCCTGTCTCATACCACAATTGACCGAGCTGATCCTGATGGGGAAAGTCCCATAGAATTTAATAGGGACAAAACCAGTCACTTTCTATGGACATTATTCCAGGGGCAGATTTAGCATGGATTCATGGATTCAGTGGCACCCACAGAAATCATGAACCAAGGGTGTAAAAACACTGGGGTTTTTTTTGTTGTTTTTGACACTCCATTGTTAGGTATCCGTGGTATCACGCTGCCAAACTAGAGTGGCGTTGAGTGTGGAGGGATGACCCTCGGGAGCTTGAGACTGAGCCAGTGCAGCACTCACTCCACAGCAGTGGCTCCTGCCCACGGGCCTGGCTCCCCAGTTCTGGGCGGTGCGACCTGGGGCACAGGATCACAGCGCCACTCACTCAAATTTGCAGAAACCGCTGCCTTCATATCCACAAGGGGCAGCAAGCAAACAGTGCCCTTAGAAACAATCCCTTCCCATGGGGCAGGCTGGCTGTGCACCAGACTCTATGCAAGCCACGGAATATAACAGTGAATGGTCTCATTTCTATAGGAACATTGGAGCATGTATAGTAGGGATCTAATATTTTTCTATTAAATTCTAAAGGATGATCCTATATCATTCTCTATTAAATCTTCTGGGATTCTCCATAAGGCAAAGGGGAGTAGAAACGCGCTCTAGTAGATAAGGTACTGGAGGAGATTCCCAGCTCTGCCACAGCCTTCCTGTGTGACTTTGGGCAACTCACTTAGCCTCTCTGTGCCTCAGATCTCTCTCTTGTATAATAGGGGACTACTCCTTTGTCTAGTTAGTAAGCTTTTCAAGGCTGTGGTTGCTGCACAGGGCCTAGCACAGTGGAACTTCAATATCAGTAGAGGCCCTCTAAGTGCAACCGGAAGCATTCTGATAAGGAGTCTGAAAATGATTCTTTAAGCAGAATCAGGCCCAAATGAATCAGAATCTGGCCCAAAATGAGGCTAGAAACATTTAGGTCCTTTCTTCAACCCCTCGTGTTGTTCTCTTGGGATAACCACTGGGTGATTTTAAACATATTTGTATTTCCCATGAAGAAAATCTCTCTATTTCTCGATTTATCTTGGAGTTTTATACTGCCACCCATCACCATAGTATCTGAGCACCCTGCACATAAAATCAATAGCAATTCTGAAGTCCCTCTCTTCCTACTTTGTCTTTTCTCCTGGTTACTCCTTTTGACAGCATCATGGTATGTTTGTAGTCTCCTACGCTGTGCCCACTAGCACTGCTCATTGTGCTGGCGGATTTGGGAAAGGAGGTGATTCAGACTGAAGTCAAGAGGCCTAGGAAGTGCCATTTATCCTTTTAACTGCAGCTATCACTTACCCCTCTGGGCGGCACAGGTTTTGCTTCCAAGTGCAATGAACATTTCTGTCAATTGGAAAATTCTTTCCGTTGGCACAGGAGGTGGGGATCCTAGCAGGTGGAACACTTCTTCACCTCCTTGGGAACCAGCGTTTACAGCTGTCACTTTGCACCACTCTAGGGAGGTGTTTATCAGCTCAGTTCACGTTCAGCCACCTGTTGAGCCTAAAGCAGCCTTAACACCCACGCATTCATATAAGCTAGTCTGACTTGTGCATTCTTTCTGTGTGATGGGGGTGGCTGTGTGCGTAGCTAGGAGAATAATTATCCTTGCTGAGACCAAGGGGGGCAATTCATCATGTCAGGCCAACAGTGTCTCTGTATAGCACAGGAAACCTACATAACTAAGCCGTGAAAACTAACCATGGAGTGTAGTGAATTTCCCCTGTGATTGTAGAATTTGGGGTCATTATCCCATGTTTTCACTGAAAGCCGTGGACATATTTCCAGGCTAACAGATGCATCAGCTTGGCTTTATTTCCATCTGCCTGAAAAATAGAGAACTTAACAGCATTTCACCAAGCCTGCAGAGCAATGAAATAAATAATGTGAAATGGTCTTTTCTCTAAATTCTGCTTGCATAGGAATTATGTATCATTATCTGCTTTGATGTACTACATATGGAACTGCATTTATTTTTATTATAATGAGGAATGGTACATTCCTGTTGTATGTATTGGCATCTCGTTGATGCTGTGACGCTGGAGACTTAGGAAAACTGTGGGCCTATCTATCAACTAAGGGGTATGTCTATATAGCAACTAAACACCTGCTGTTGGCCCATCTCAGCCCACTTAGTCTCACAGTGCTGGATTGCGGGGATGTTTCACTGCTGTGTAGACATCTGGGCTTGGTCTGGAGACCAGGCTGTAGGACCCTGTGAGGTGGGAGGGTACAGAAGTCTACACAGCAGTGAAACAGCCTCGGAGCCCAAGTCTGGCAAGCCCGAGTCAGCTGCCACGGATCAGCCATGATTTTTTCTTTGCTGTGTAGCCATACTCTACGAGTCTTTTAGGCTTAGCGCTGGTAGAAGTTTATTAAAATTAAGTTGTTAAAATGGCAGTAAAATATGCAGTGCTTGGACTTGCCTAAATGCTGGTGAGCAGGAGACTGTAATATTCAGATGTGCTAATCTCTGTATTTCTCATGTTAAGAGTAATATCTGTACATTTGTGTTACATAACTCTCACATGGCTGGGACAGACTCGATGATAACAAGAGCCACTAATTATTGCTGAGTGTCACCCCTAGAAATGGCTACACCCCTTAGGGGAGAAAGTGGTCAATTAATACCCATTGGAAAGCAATGTGCACAGAAGAAACTCCTCAATTCTCAGTACAACAGCTAGAATGCAGTTTTCAGGACAATGGAGAAGGGAAAACTACCAGCAGGATGACTTCACCAAAGAATTACCTGAGGGACCCCCAGACACAAACCTTTGCCTCTATGAGCCTTGGGGTCAGAAGGGTCATGGAAGGGTTTTCAGATAAAAGCTGCTTAGTGGAAGGGAACAAGGTTCTTTTTGCCAGATTGGCTCCTAAGAGGCAAGAACTTTGTCTGCCAGGTAAAGGACCCCTGACTGCCACATCTGGGATAAGCCTCAGCAGCTGACCCTCTGAGACTTTGTTATGTTGAACAGAAGTTCTATAAGATAATAACCTAAGTTTATGCTTTTGCCTATCTGTATCTTTAGTATCCTTAGCACTGTGCAAATATCTCTTGCTTCATTTTCATTTAATTAACAAAGCCAACATATGGGATCAGACTGAGCATGGCCTTATTGAGTAAAGGAGGGGAATCTAAGGAGGATCGGACTTGTGGATGTGGTATGTTCCTTTTGGAAAAGAGGAACTTGGGATTTTCTCTGACATTATGGCAAAAGGGCTCCACTTGGTGTCAGGAGGGACTGGGCTTTCCAAGGGGACTGTTTCAACTCTATATTGAGGCTGGTGAAAGTCTAAGGAGTAAATAAGCAGTATGGTTAGCTAGTTAGAGCCACAGCTGGCACCGGGTTAATGTCACTGTTGTTGACCAGTCTGCCCTGAAGTGGAACCAACAGTCTTGGGATACTGGCGGGAGTGAAGGATGGAGATTTTGTGTTAATATGTTATTTATCATGGTAAAGGGCCCACAACCATCTCCACAGGCAAATTCCATCTACAAACAATAAAACCTAGTTCTTATACATCACTTTTCATAAGTAGATTTCAAAGTCCTGCACAAAGGAATGGTTTTTTTTCCATTCAATTTCAGAAGAGTATTATTAATAATTAATTGTTAAGTATTAATCATTGTTATTATTATTATTATTAATGATTAATTATTATGAAATTTCAGAGTTTTCCGGAATTCCAGTTTCCATCTAGCTCTACTTTTTACTTCTGGAGGTTCTTGGTTCAGTGAAGTTGTCCTGGAGCTGGGGAACGTGGAGGCAGGGAGCTGGGACTGCTTAGGAACTGGGAGCTTGGAAACCAGTGTTTCCAGACTCATAGCTACCCATCAGCCTGCTAGGTGACCTTCTCAGGAGCTTGGGGGGAGGGGAGGCAGCTGGCAGGAAACCAGGCAGGGTTCCATCCACATCCTGCCTAATTTCCATTAGAATCTTGTCAAAATCAATATGTTCCATAGGGTGACCACAGAAAGTGTGAAAAGTCAGGATGGGGGTGGGGGGTTATAGCAGGGCCGGCGCTTCCATTAGGCGACCCTAGGCAGTCGCCTAGGGCGCTAGGATTCAGGGGGTGGCATTTTGTGCGCTCCCCACGGGACGCACGGGACCTTCCGGTTCCTCTCCTATCGCGCCGCCAAAGAAGAACCTTCTGCCGACGTGCCGCGGAAAACAGCGGCAGGCAATTGAGCAACTCAATGACTGCCGCTGTCGCCTGCGGCATTTCGGCGGAGGGTCCTTCTTCGGCAGCGCGACGGGAGTGGAACCGGAAGCTCTCACGCATCCCATGGGGAGTGCACAAAATGCCGCCCCCCAAATTCTGCCTAGGGCACCAGAAACTCTGGTGCCACTCCTGGGTAATAGGTACCTATATAAGAAAAAGACCCAAAAATCTGGACTGTTCCTATAAAATTGAGACATCTGGTGACCCTAGTGTTCCGTGACAGAAAAACGTCCAGTCAGCAAATTTCTGACCAGTTCTAGTAAAAAGCAAGAGTTTCTACAGCTAGATCTAAAGAGCTAAACTCTATAACAGGTGACTGCAACAGACCCATATCCTGTGCAGATTGGGCACAGAGAAAGACCCACACCACACACTGACAAGTGGGTCACACACATATATATAGTAAATGACACGCTAGAACTGAACTGTAGTTGAAATTCTAAAATATTCTGTTAATTTTTTAAAATGATTACAGTGTTTCAGTACTTTCACACTCCTCTGTGCTTGCTGATTCCCTCTGAGACCTGAAGTGCCAAGACATTGTGAGAAATACTGTGAGTGCCTGTGATATTGACAGCTCATGCTGAAGCAGGAAATACAGTCCCAGGAGAGAGTCTTCTTTTGTACTACTTTCAGCCAGCAGTTTGAAGAAGCATAGGGACATTATGGATATTTCTTCAGACTGAACTAAACCTTCACTCCTGCTGAAAAGCCTCAACACTAAATTAGACTGTGCTTCGACCTCAGTGAGAACTGGTGAGTACTCACCACTTTTGAAAAATTGGGGTGAAGCCTAAATATAGATTCAGAAGCCTAACTTTAGTCTCCTGTTTGTGAAAGTTTCGACCCCAAAAATTCTGTGGAGGGAATATTTGCACACTGATGTTCCAACCTCTTTCAACACTGTCAATTTGAAAGCAAAAATGACAACCAAGGTTCTCTGCTTATCAAATATTTCTTTCTAGTTAAGAATTCCCTGGCTTGGAAAACAAACAAACCAACCCAACCCAGCAGGGAAATGACATACTCATCACCCTCAGTCCCGATCATCTGCAGACATGATTAATTTTATCACTTCACGTTCAAAGCATAAATGCTTTGCTGCCAAATGAGTAATACAATGAATCAATATGCTGCTCTGGGGCTCTGTTTAAAGCATATTGTAGTGGGGTGGACTGCCCCTCTCCCTGTGAGAATGGGCTGCAGCAGGCCAGGGTGCCTGCGCAGACAAGGCTTATTGTGAGCCAATCAGGGACCAGTGGAGAGACAGCCAATCAGGGCCAGGCTCAGAGGTATATAAAGCCTGCCCAGAGCTGGAGCAGTCAGTCTGTCCCAGGCCTTTGACAGGGGAAGGCCAGTCTCCAAGGGAGGAGACTAGCACCACGGACAGCGCAGTGCTGGCCAGGCTCGGGAAGGCTAGGGAGCTTGAACCCATAGCCTGCCAGGCTGCAGGCCCTGAAGGGAAGGGCCTAGCGGGTGCAAGGGGCCATAGGAGAAGTGTCCCAGGGAAACAGACAGCGGAAGGGGAGAGAAGGACAGCGAGGCTGACGCCAGAGGGTCCCTGGGCTGGGACCTAGAGTAGAGGGCGGGCCTGGTTCCCCTCCCCTTCACTCCTTGCAGTGCACCCAGCCATTGGCCGTAGGGAGCGGCCATATTGCTACGCCAGGATCCCTGACGAGAGGGATTGGACTCAGCAGGCGGTTGGACATAGTGACTGGGGTGTGGGACTGCTGATCACCAACCCCCGGAAGGGGGCGCAGATGGACTAAGGGGCACTGCCGGAGGGCAGTGGCCTCGAGGAGGATGCCGCCGAGCATGCAGCAATGCAGGTCCAAAGACAACAACAGAGGACAGAATGATGGACGGGACACCACCAGGAGGAGGCGCTCCACTGGAAAGAGCTAATTCCCAGAGTCACCAGCAGGAGGCGCCGCAGGGGTGAGTCCCGACCCGTTTACATGTGGTGGAGAATGCAGGCACGAGCGGTCTGTCCCTGATACAAGGGGCAAGAGCGAGGACTAGGCAGTTGTGCCACACTGAGAAACTAAGGGACTGAGAGACAGAGATGGTGGAGAAACGAGACTTGTACTGGAGGGCCTGGGTGGCTCGGCTTGCTGAGCAGCAGAGAGAGGTACTCTGGCTGCTGCGGGGGTGGCCACCCAGACCATATAGGAGACCAGGTGTCCAGGGCGAGAGGCTGGGGCCTGGGTCTAGGAACTGTTATGCCTGTGGGCGGAAGGGCCACTTCAGGAGGGAGTGTCCCTACTGGGAGAGGGCAGAGAGGCCCCACCCAGAGAAGGTGCCCCCTGTGAAGGTAACAGGGGGGGCCCCAGCTTATTGGGTCTGTGGGGAGTCGGGACACCTGAAAAGGGAGTGCCCCTGCAGGGCTCCCAAGGCCCAGGCCAGCCCATAAGAAAGGGCTAGGGCCCAAACAAGCAAGAGCAGGGCCGTGGCAGGGGGAAGGCGCTGAGGGTGCTTCCACTGCCACAAGAAGGGCCACATAAAGAGGCATTGCCCCCTGCGGCAGAGAGGGGGAGTGTCCGAAACTAAGGTTCGGTCTGGGACTAGCCACCAGGAAGGGGTAGTCCAGACTGAGGCCTCCAGAGAGAAGGGGGCTGGGGCAGAAAGGCCCCACTTTAACCAGGGAACCCACTTAAGGGCCAAGAGGGCCGAGGTGGGAACCCAAACCGATGTGGGAACCCACGTAGGACCAGAGAGGTCTATGGTGGGGACCCAAACAATAGAAGAAGGAAGCAGGTGGCTCCAGTTGGTGGAGGACCTGCGCTCTGAAAGGGTTTCCCTGAGGGCCCAGTTGCGAGAAGCACAGGGGCGATAGGGAACTCCCCCAGGAGGGTTCTTAAGGGGAAGGGTGTGTAGTGGGGCGGACTGCCCCACTCCCTGTGAGAATGGGCTGCAGCAGGCCAGGGTGCCTGTGCAGACTGGGCTTATTGTGAGCCAATCAGCGAGGGGCTTATTGTGAGTCAATCAGGGCCCAGTGGAGAGACAGCCAATCAGGGCCAGGCTCAGAGGTATATAAAGCCTGCCCAGAGCTGGAGCAGTCAGTCTATCCCAGGCCTTTGACAGGGGAAGGCCAGTCTCCAAGGGAGGAGACTAGCACCACGGACAGAGCAGTGCTGGCCAGGCTCGGGAAGGCTAGGGAGCTTGAAGCCGTAGCCTGCCAGGCTGCAGGCCCTGAAGGGAAGGGCCTAGCGGGTGCAAGCGGCCATAGGAGAAGCGGCCCAGGGAAACAGACAGCGGAAGGGGAGAGAAGGACAGCGAGGCTGGCGCCAGAGGGTCCCTGGGCCAGGACTCGGAGTAGAGGGGGGGCCTGGGTCCGCTCCCCTTCACTCCTTGCAGTGCACCCAGCCATTGACCGTAGGGAGTGGCCATATTGCTACGCCAGATCCCTGACAAGAGGGATTGGACTCAGCAGGCGATTGGACATAGTGACTGGGGTGTGGGACTGCTGATCACCAATCCCCGGAAGGGGGCGCAGATGGACTAAGGGGCACTGCCGGAGGGCAGTGGCCTCGAAGAGGATGCCGCTGAGCATGCAGCAACGTGGGTCCAAAGACAACAACAGAGGACAGAATGATGGACGGGACACCACCAGGAGGAGGCGCTCCACTGGAAAGAGCTAATTCCCAGAGTCACCAGCAGGAGGTGCTGCAGGGGTGAGTCCCGACCCATTTACACATATGCTTAAGTGCCTGGCTGAATAGGAGCCTAATTATATAAATAAATGAAGTATCTATAAAAGAATAGTTTCTGTCCTAAACAAAACACATCAGGCCAAATTCCAGTATTGTGTATATCAATGCACCTTAGAGCAGAATCTAATTCATTTATATCACAGTGATCTTTGCAACTGTTCTAACTTGCAAGGTTTATGGAAGATATGTGTGACATTCATCTGCTAGAGTGCATTACTATGTAACCCTTCTGCGAGGTGAAGGCAGCAGCAGCAGCAAGGGCCAGGTTCAATATCTAGGGGTTCCTCTTAAAAATACAAAACAGAACCAGTGTGAGCACCCACCCCTGGGAAAACCTAACACAACCCCTGGGGTCCTCTAAAAGACAATATTTCCCCACTCACATGCACTGAGCCTGTGTATAACAAAATAGAACTTTTATTAAAAGGAAAAGGGAACCAAACATTAATTTGGGGAAACACCACAACCACATTCAAAAGCACATGACCATAAGCAAATCCGACCCCACAGCATATTGGTTAGTGTCTCTTGCCTCAGTTTCCCATCTTGTGGTGGGAAATTACAACAAATGAATGTCCCTTTAGCACATCTCTTCCCTCTCCCTCTGCTGCACCCCACTCACAGTTGGCTGCCGCTGGTTAGCGAAGACCCAGAGTTCAGAGATGCATTCACAGGGTTCATCTTCCCCTCCCGTCCCCCCAGTTGTCGAGCAATGCCTCTGCTGCTGCCACTGCTTCGCTGCCAGTGCTGGCTACTATTTCTCTGCTGCCACTAGCCACTACTGCTTGTTAGTCCTGCAACATCACATTATGAGGTTCTACCACTTAATCCAGCTCTCAGTGATTTCAACAGATAGTGGGGAACCTCAGTACCAATACAGTCTCTGTGTTGTCTTTGTCTTTCACTATCCCCACACAAGATCCAAGGCTTAGCTCCTAGTCCTGTTCAGATGTAATATCAACACTAGGAATCGCCAACTGAAAACAAGAACTTTCAATTGAGTCTAATCAGCTGTTTCATTAAATGCTGGAGAAGAGCAGGTCAAATTATGTCTACAGATACCTGTCCCCACACATTCTCCTCTTCACTTTCATTTGGCATTCCTACCCCTTGCTTAGCAAGTGAGGTTCAATTTAGCATGATCCCCTCAATCAGGGCATGCTCAGCACAGTTCCGCTGCCCTTTACTCATACAATAAGAATAACAACTTTTCTTTACCCTTGTACTCAATACTAGAGTGATTTGTAACCCCAAACCAGTCAAAAATGATAATTTTGGCAAAGCAGCTCCATCTGCTGCGCACACAGGCAGAGTAGGAGTATCTATGCAAACATGGTATGCTTGTGACATTTTTTCTTCCAGCTCATCACTAGATGTCAGGGGAGAGCTCATTGAGCCCCTCCTTATGCTATGTTCTTAGTTCTGTATCAGCCCATCTTCTATCTCACCTGGCTTACACAGGACAGCAGTCCGGGTAGAATTTGTTTTGTTTGTTTCAGGCCCTGGCCCTGAAATTGGGATTTGCAAATCCCATATGGAACCCCATTCCAGGAGCAGTAGTACAAAATATTTGTAGTATGGTAGCACCAAAAGGCCCCAGTTAGAACTGGTGTCTCATTCTCAGTGGGTGTCTTCATGGACACCGGTATCTACCCATTATGGATCTGACAGCAAGATCAGAGCTGACTGCAAGATCTTTGGGGCAGGGAGCTTGATAAAATACCATGTAAATGTATGGTGCTATGTAGGTAATATTGTAATAAGCATACTTGCAAATGGTTATAAAAGTCCTATGTCATTGGAGTTTTCTGGCTGTCAGTCAATTATATCACAACCCATGTCAAATATAACCTGTGAACAGGGCCGGCTTTAGGAAGTGCGGGGCCAGATTGAATACCCGGCGGCGGTCCGGGTCTTCGGCAGCACTTCGGCGGCAGGTCCTTCACTCACTCCAGGTCTTCCGCAGCACTGAAGGACCCACTGCTGAAATGCCGTCAAAGACCTGGAGTGAGTGAAGGACCCGCTGCCAAAGTGCCACCGAAGACCCGGACCACCGCCAGGTGAGTAAAAATTAAAAAGGTGCCTAAGTTAGGCGCTCTTCTTCAGGGCCCGGGGCCCTCCTAGGTGCGGGTGCAGGGCCCAATTTGGGGGAATCGGCCTAAAGCCGGCCCTGCCTGTGAATATGAAGATCTAATGTTGATCATTTCCATAGATTCTGTGCAGTGTATTTTGTAGGATAGCCTCTGGCTTTGTGGCTCTTGCCATACAAATAATAGTGATGCTTTAGTGGTCTAAACATCATGAGCCTGATTCTGCACTGCCAAGTTTCTTGTGTAGCCGTTTACATTGATGCAAAGTGTGCAGAATGTGGGCATGTAACAGACCTACATACCTCTAAATCCCCAGACTCTATCATAAGGGAGAATGACCCTGAATGAGGGAGAACACTCCTTGAAATGATGGACATCAAATTTTTTTTAGTGAACACACTGTTTTATTACACACACACACACAAATAGCCTGGAACTTATTATTATGAACCAAAACAATGGTATGTGCTAAAAGCATACTTTGTGTAAAAAGCTACTATTTACAGTGAAATAAAAGTCCATGTTGCACTAATGCTCACTGATGTTGTATTTTGTGGTTGCAGCCCTAGCCCCTAGTGTCCCCAGAGAAAGGAATTGTGGCAGGGTGGTCACCCGCTCCTGGCCTGAAAGGGTTAAAAGCCAGCCCTTGGAGAGGGCGAGGGCTGGGAGCCTTAGGCTAGGCTGATTGGGGAGGCGGCCACAGCTGTGGCCATGCCCCAAACAGACCCAGCTGGCCCTATAAAGGCCAGGGAAGCCAGGATCTGACACAGTCTCCTCTAGCTGTATAGGGAGATGGGCCTGGCTGCTGGGGAGCTAGAGAAGGTACCTGGAGCGGAGCAGGGCTGGGGGAAGGCCCCGGGAGCTGGGGAGCTCCAGCCTGGAAACTCCCCCAGGCTGCGGCCTAGTATAAGGCCAAACAGGTACTGGGGTTGCAGGGGACAGCCCAAGGCTAGGCAGAGGCAGTGGGTCCAAACCCAACCTTGCCTGTGATGAGCGGCTGACACTGCAGTCCGCCCCAGTGAGCAGGGACTAGTTGGTGACTGGCAGTAGCCTATGACTGAGGCGAGGTGGGGATAGTGGGTGGGGGTTCCCCTGGGTGGGGAGACCCAGAGAGTGGGGTACTGCCTGGGGGGCAGCACCCTGAGGAAAGGGGGCACCGGGTCCAGGAGGGACATGGGGCCCAAAGCAGTGAGTGGCGAGACTTCAGCCTGCAGAGGGCGCTCCAAGGCTGGAAAAAGAGCTAATTCCCAGGATGCCAGCAGAAGGCACCACAGGGGTGAGTCATCGCACAATTACGGGAATGCAGCGGTCATTGGGGTTATATTTTGGTGATTGGAAAGTGTCTATGTCTAACTCCACTGCAATAAATACAGAGGGGCTCTCATTTCTGTACCATATTCTGGTTCACACACCAAGAAGTTCACAAGATTATATAAAGAATTTTAGAACTGAGTTTGGAATTGCTCTGGGCTGTGACACAAACTCAATTGCTGCCTCCTGCATTCCCTCTATTTGCATGTCTACATTGTGGAAATGAAGACAGGTTTGTGATCCCTGGTACAGTGGATCATGCACTTAGGATGGAGATGATGAATATCTAGAATACAAAGAACATCCTCCCCAGGGCTGGTGCCTCAGCAGCATAACTGCAGAATGTGTTTGGCCATCTGGAAGACACCAGGTTATCAAGACCTGCGTGCAGTTAATTATGAAGCCATGGTGCCTCTGAAAAAGTAAAGGTCCCGAAGGATGCATAATGCAATGTCAGAGAGCTCACCTTCACAGGTCCCTTTAACAGGAAGCAAAAGAATTTTTTACCTGTTTTATTGAGTTTACCAATCTGAGGGCCAGATCCTCACCTGGTGTGAATCAGCGTTGCTCTATGGGCCTCAGCAGGGCGAGGCCAATTTCCACCAGTTTGGGATTTGACCCTGAAAGTTCAGAAGGCAAACACTTCTCCCGGGAAATATGCATGTAAGTAATTATGTCTGTGGTTACATCCAGGGAGCTGGAACCCTTGAGTTTGAACCTCATCTTTAAATAAGTACTAAGGACTTAAAGATTTGTCCCTTTAAAAATAAAGAAGCTATCAAATAGTTATAAACAATGCCAGCTACAGTGCAAATGCTGTTGTTCAAGACGAGATATGTGATGCTTGTCCATTAAGGGTTGCTGAAGAAGTCTCCCATGGGTAAACTCTGTCAGTCTAGTTCTACACTACAGAGCTTTTAGCAACATGGCTGTATCGCTACAGCCATGCCACTAAAAGTCGCTCAGTGTAGGCACTGTTTATCAGCTCTCCTGCCATCAAAAAACTTCAACCCCCCAACGAGTGGCGTTTGCATTGTTGGCAGGAGAGCGCTCCTGCCGACAAAGCTCTGTGCACACTGGCACTTGTCGCCGGCAAAACGCCACCTCTGAAAGAAAAAAAGTTTTGTCATTAAATTGCCAGTGTAGGCGTGGCCTCAAAAGAGTGGATGCAATGCAGTTAACCCACTCAGAAAGTAGTAAAGGGATATTGTAAGGTTAATAGCCAAGACCCCACAGGCCATTTGGCCCCAGCAGAGCGGGCAGCTAACAGTTTTCTAAGTTCCAAACAAAGCGACTGGGTGCTGGAACAAGGCTGCGGGTTACACAGTTGGAGTGAAAAAGGATAGAGGCTCTCTATTGTTAGAAGAGGAGGCAAAAAGTACCTGCTTCTTGGGAAAGGGGGTGGATTGCCTTACGTGGAATCTCAGCAGAATAGATCACCTGCACACAGTTTGTTCCTGCTGCTGTTTGAAGGAACAGGACTGGTGCATACTTTGTAAATAAATACAAATACTTTGTAAATACACTCAGAAAGTACCACAACTCTCTTAAATCCCCTGATTCCTGTTAAAATGTTCTGGTTAACAACTGTTGTTCCAAATCCCAGCCCTTCATAGCCCCAGGAGAAAATAGTGCACTGGTTATACAGCCACATGAAGACGCTTCTTACAGTGTTAGGGTACTAATGGGACTGATGTTCACAATACCAACTCTGATCATTTCACTGTTGACTTGTCTCTGTTTTTTTTATTTCTCCCATCCAGCTGTTGTCTGTTGCTTCATCTATTGGTTGTATATTGATTTTATTTAGTTTCCTCAATTAACACTCTTGAAATTTGGTAGGTTCTTGTCTCAAGATCAGGCCCAGTATTATCAGGATTACTGTTTGTTGTGCCTTATGGGGCTCCCAAATGACGGCAACATTCACTCTCCAGGAAGATCTTTTGTAATTGCAAAAGTTGTATCACACTATGATTAGTCCAAAAAGTAAAAGAATCCAATCAAGTAAAGTGATATAATACAAGCTTGTTAAGGTGTCCTGCACCATTACATATGTATATTCACTCTATCCTTGGGGAGAGCTCTAAAGTGCAAGACAGCACCTAGTCTGACTCTGGCATGACCACAAATGGCTTTACCTAAGGCCAGATATTCTGTGCCTAGGTAGAGCCAGTTGGATCTGAACCCCAAAATAGGATTTTTAGGTGCACCTGATGTGACGTTATTGATATAAACTGGGACCATATAGAACATGGCTTGCAAGCAAGGTCCTGAAGTGGCATCAAATCTTATGTAAATGGGGTCATATAAGGTGTCTAAGACCAGGTTATGGGTTGCTGGTTATGATTATGCTGTTTGTATGTAGTATCATTTTGTAGTTGAAGTTATAAGTATTGGCTCTATACTGTCTGTATTTTGTATTTGTGCTCTGCTTCTGGGTGACACCCCAGACAAGTTGGTGTCAGCTCTGCCTAGCCTGCTTGATGGCCCATTAAGGACCATCAGCTACACAATTGACCCATGGAGAGAAGGCAGATATGCCTTGTAACTCAGCAAAGTATGCAGGGACTTGCCCATGTGAATCCAGACTCCATTTTGCTGTAATTTTCCACAGTAAGAACAAAGAGGTTCTTACACCTGGAAAAGCCTATATAAGGCTGATGCCTCATCTCCATCTTGTCTTCAATCCTGCTTCTTACCTCTGGAGGGACTTTGCTACAAGCTGAAGCTCTACACAAGGGACTGATGACCCATCCCAGCGGGGGATGTACTCTAGAGACTTGATTTGAACCTGCAGTTTACTCCATCACTGCTACAAGCCTGAGCTAAGAACTTTGCCATTACTGTATGTAATTGATTCCATTTAACCAATTCTAGTTCTCATCTCTATCTTTTTCCTTTTATGAATAAACCTTTAGATTTTAGATTCTAAAGGATTGGCAACAGCGTGATTTGTGGGTAAGATCTGATGTGTATATTGACCTGTGTCTGGGGCTTGATTCTTTGGGATCGAAAGAACCTTTTTCTTTTATTGGGGTGTTGGTTTTTATAACCATTCATCCCCAGGATGAGTGGGACTGGTGGTGATACTGGGAGACTGGAGTGTCTAAGGAAATTGCTTGTGTGACTTGTGGTTAGCCAGTGGGGTGAGACCGAAGTCATTTTTGTCTGGCTGGTTTGGTTTGCCTTAGAGGTGGAAAAACCTCAGCCTTGGGCTGTGACTGCCCTGTTTGAGCAATTGGTCCTGAATTGGCACTGTCAGTTGGGTCCCGCCAGAACCGCATCGTCACATCTGACAATACCACTGCTACTAATAATGTTGTTTTTCTCAATCAGTTAAATTTGGATTTGGGAAGCGAGAAGCACTTTCCACAAGCAATAACTGTGGCAAGCGTGTGAGAATAATGTTGCCCCTTTGGCCCAGCAGTAGCCAAAATTTGAAGCCTTTGCAAGGTGGTTTCCATTTAGATGAGAATTCAGTGCCACAATGGGAGCTGACTTCACGTGGCAGTGTGTACCAGTGTGCCGCTGTCTTCCTGCTGGAGCTGTGTAAGGCTGCGCTTTGGAATGACAGTTATTAGCCAGGAATTTTATCAGACAAAAGAACAACTGAATACAAAGTGGCAAGAAAGACCGAGGAATTGCAATCCGACTGAACCAAAACTGTAAAGAAAAGGTGCTGGGGAGTGAACTGGAAGGGTAATATGTGTACTTGGCAGGAATCTGTAATAAGGCATGTGGCATTCACTTTGGCAGCAACGACTAAGAACTTATCAAGGGCAATATATTCTGGTGCAGCAAAAGGCAGTATGGTAACCTCTATCAGATTGCTGGGTAAGCCATGTAAAACTGTATCAAAAGTTCTTTCTAGTTCTGAAGTAAAAGGGAGAGACATATTCTTGCAGGGCTTAGTGGGCTGTAGAAGTCTGATGATGAGGGGGATCTGGTAGATACATCCTGGATTACACAGTATACAACAGACTGAAAATGGGGATTTCATAGAAAACTGTACAAAGTATTTTCTCCAGTTTTCTATGGGAGTTCTCAGCAGCTAAGTACAAATTGGGTTGGCATTAGAGACATCATTCCTAAGCTCCTGTAAAATTTAAAGGAGGTGAAACCAACAAGGTTCTATAGAAATCACTGTACAATCCTACAGAGAATGAAAACCTCTACACAGAATTTTAAACCAATCAACAGGCCTTTACAAAGAATCATATCCCTGCTATAGAACTTCATGGGCTGGTGTAAATCAGTGTACCTCAACTGAAGTCAGTGTAACACATGTTGGATTAAAAATCCTATAGGAAATCTTACAAAGTGAATTCAAAATCTTACTGGAAAGTTATCATTCTCTCTTCAGCTTTATTGGGTTTTTCCTCACTATGAACTAGAAGACAAAATTATAATGGAAGAGATTTATTTTCACTGTGGGTCAAATCCTGAAGTCTTATTCTGACCTTATTTAGGCAAACTTCACAATGAAGTCAAGGGGAATTTTGCCTGCATAGGGGATGACTAAAAAATTGATCAAGTGCCTCAGAACATGACCCTATGTAAACAGAAATGACCACCATGTTGTAATACTCACCGATAGTAATAATGAGCAAAAGCTTCAGTGATACTGTTCAGAGAAACAACCAAACTTTTGGAAATTTATTCTGATTTAATCAAACTTTAGGTTTGACTCTGACAGCCTGAGGATTATGCTACTTATATGAGACCTCTCAGAACCAATGGCTTCTCATTGACCACACCTAACCTAGCAATGAAGAACAGCACTGATTGTCAGATGGGGAGGGGCTACATTTTGACCTAACAATGAATGTTAGAATGCAATGATTCTCCATTGCATGGTCATTAACTTAGCATTCATTTGGAAAATTGCCTCTGAATTTAGTGGGCTACGTTTTCTAAATAGGCAACATGTTGTGCCCCGGGATATAAACAAAAGAGAGGGCGCAGACAACTATTTGAATATGCTATTACCCAAATAGCTTTGTCTGCTTTACTCAATGATTCTGCGGGTAACATATGTACATATTTACATGCATGCCATTTAGAGTAGACACTTGTTTGCAAAAATCTTGCCTATTAGATAGTAGTCTGCAAGAACATCTAATTACTCAGTAGCTACAAAAGACACAGAAGTTGGCATGCAGTTAAATACATGATATTTGTCCCTCTTTTATCTGCCTTTAAAACGATGGTTTGCAGCAAAAATGAACTTGCATTAGACCATAAACTTGGTCTGGCAGGGATGCACTTTGAATTAGAAAGAAAAAAGGATTGTAAGTGTGGCTGTGAATGAAGCCGGATGGTCAGCAATCCATGGTCATGTCTTTTAGAGGTATCCATAAATTACAGAGAGCAGTAGGGGGTGGGTGGGTCTTTAATTTCGTGTGTTTGTTTCAGTGTTACAAGGGGATGAGCGGGTCTTGAAAAATCACCAAATAATATGTTATGTAACTTATGGACAGCCCCTTAGAAAAACATCTAACCTTGATTCAAATACTTCAACTGATAGAGAATCCACCATTTCTTTTCCAAACTGAGCTTTCCAAGTGCTAAGCACTGAATGCCCCACTTCTGCTTATGCCATTTTTTCCACTCGTAGTACCACAGGGGGCTTTTACAAACCCTGTTTCTCCAGTGGAGCTTACATGCCAAGTCAGTAAGAGACTGCAGGGGGCATCCTTGTGATCCTTCCACTCACAGAAAATGTCACATTGGTGCTGTGATTAGTTATTTCCTTTTTCTACTGTATACCTCACACACTAATCTAACTATCGGTCTGTCTATCCACTGCAGGTATTTCACAAGCAGGTATTTCATGGGCAGAAATCATGCAAACTATTCCAAAAAGCCCTGAGCAATAGTACCTCAGCAATAATTCTGAGGGTAAGAAGGTAGTTTACTCTTGAAACCCATTCAGTCCCTGGCTCCTTTTCTGAAACGGCCAATATAGGAGCCAATTAATGCCAACTTTGGTATTGGTGGTTTTATGAAGTGGACGCCTGTCCATTAGGAGCTTGTCTGAGAGATCTACCAAACTCATTTCAAATGCACCACCAAACAGCTATCAGCTTGCTAACACCAGCAATTTAACTTTCAGTTAGCATCAGCAATTCAAATATAGTAGCCCAGAGGTGAAAAATTCAGATCCTGCTAGGAGCATGCCAAGCAAACCTGCCTCCCTAACGCGTCTTGAGTCCTGTTGTAAAGAAACACCACCAAGTGTATCCACCACTGTTGTCTCCACCACAATGAAATGTTGTTTACAGGAGTGAAGAATAAATAAAAAAGTGTGTGAGATGGAAGAGAGGCAGAAGCGGATGCCCAAAATCCAGAAAGGCAGGAAATAAATTGTGGACGACAGTCAGATATGATGTGCTCTGGAAGGCCCTAGATATAGATGATTTGGTCCACCTACAGCTGGGCCATTTCCTGGGTGGAGAGTAGGCCAGCGCGGAGGATGAAGTATGCCATCTTTGGGAGGTGGTCCACTGCTGACAGAATCGTTGTGAACCAGAATGGCTGTGAGTTGGATAGTTTTGCTATAAAATCTAAGGTGGTGACAGCGCAGGGGCCAGGTGGAGTCTCCAGAGGTTGCAGGAGTCTGGGGGTTTATTATGCGGCACCTTGGAGCAGGTGAATACAATGCAAGAAGCCACAATGGCCTGCACTGTGGCCTACATGTGAGGCCATCAGAAGACACAAGAGATTAAGTGCTGAGTTTTAAAGTGGTCAGAATGTCCTGCCAGGGGGAATAATGAAATATTTGTAGGATTGTAGTCTTGGAGGCTTATGGGGACTATATATATTACCTTTTAGGTAGGTTACCCCATCTCATACATTGTGGGGGTTTCTTACTTATGACTTCCTGCTCATCAGGGATCCTATAGATCAAGGCTGATCATATCAGAAGGAGCAGATCTTGGCAGGAAGCCTCACCCAGAAAGTTATGAGACTTCAGGATGCAGGAGGTTCGGGGGCTCGAGTCCTTTTAGTCAGCATAATATTCACCCTTCTCAGACAATGCATCAGCTTTGCTATTTTTGATGCCTCGACAATAGAGTAACCAAAGAGTAAAAAGAATAAGGCCAACTAAAGTTGTGGTTGGTTGAGGACCTTGTCCCTACGCAGATATTCAAGGGTTCTTATGATTGATATACACCTTTATGGGGTATCAGGCCCCTTGTAGATAGGCCCAGTACTTCTTCAAAGGCTGTCTGAATTTCCTTTTTAACAAGAGGACTGATGCCCTGGCAGGCTAAGTGGATTGATGAATAAAGGCCTTGGTTAGATTCTCCTGAAGGTAGGTGCACAGAACAACTAGTTCCAGCTAAGATATGGCATATACACCCAAATGAAATCTATGCCACTGGTTGTAGCTCGATTGGGCAATTGTAGTCACTGGAAGGGAGGGGGCAGGGTGTAGCCTGTAGGTAAGGCATAGGTGTAAGTTAAGGTAGTCGTACAATGAGCCTACAAGCCTCAAGGCCTGTAAAACAATAGCTTAGCTAAACAAAACATAAGGCCCCAAAAGTCTTTGAATAAGTAGTTAGCCAGGAGTAGCCCTAGATCATAATATATCACAAGATAGATCACAAGATATACACAAGTATAAGTATGCTGCTGATAGGTGAACACACAATGTTAGTTTATATCAGTTTCAGATATTTTACAGTTAGGAACATCAGCACATGTCTGACCACAAGGATACCATGGTAACTACTAGACATATATATTCTAAGGAACTTGAAGTAAAAGGATTAGTAACCTGTGGGAGAAGGGAACCCCAACATTAGTAGGGTGAGGAAATGCAAGTAAGGAAAAGGGGATGAAACCCCTACTGAATATGCATTAGGCACAGTGGCTTCAGCATAACGTATTGGGGGAGATGTACCTCTTATGAGAACCAGAATGATGACCACTGCTGGTGGTTACAAGGAAGATAATGACTAGCACTTCAGGTTGTTCTGCAAGGGATGGTGTGATTATATGGATGCTCAGACATACGTTCTGCATTATCTCTATCTACCTGGTGGGCTGGAGTGCTTGTAACTTTGCTAACTGTGTTAATAAAACTATTACAAATATAGGTTTTTCCTAAGTGTGAGTGTTGCAACTATGCACACTGGAGTTCCCAACTGAATAGTAATTTGAATAATTGTGGGCTTGATCTTGGGACAAGGACCTACCAAACCTCAGAGTGTTAATTTAGAATTCTTAAGTAATCAATATAATTAATACACAAAGGTGTCTGTGTTTTCTTTTTCTTTCTTTTTTTTTCCTGAAGACATCTCTGTAGTAGCTATATTTGGATGAAAGTCAAGGACTGGTATCAGTGGGTGGCTTTGCTTTGCCAGGTGCCCTGGCATGCATTTGCTGAGGAACTACTGCATGCTGCCTATCTCCTGGAGTCAAGCAGTGTTGGTGGCAGAATTCTGAGAAAAAATGACTTTTAGTTCATGCCAGCTGATAAGGGGTGTGGAAGGCCAGTTATGAGAGACCCAGAATCAGAGGACAGTTCAGGGAATGGAAGGCATTGAACTAAATGCCCTTGGATAGTAACCTCAAAAGGAACAGTTTCTGCGGCCATTGGCCTAGAGGGTAAGAAGGACACATTGATTGTCTCTACAAGGTCCAGAATGGGCTTGGGCCGCAGAGGAATTAGTAGTGCCCAGCTGCTTCTGCATCAACAAAGTCGTCTGTTGCACCCACGTCAATGAGGGCTTGCTGGAGAGGCAGTGGTTGGGGATGCCCCACAATTAGTAACTCGAATGGTACTTGTTGGTGCAGTGCTGGTTGATGAGAGCTAATGTGTGATCCCATCGGGGTCTTGATTCAGGTTTCAGGGACACACTCTGTCAGGACATCCAGGCTGGTACACTTCACTGAGCCACGGTTGGCTTGTTTCCCGGATTCCTTTGGACTGGATTCTATGGGGTGTGACCTGAAATAATTTGTCCTTGCTCACCACAGTTGTACACAGGTTAAGGTGTTGTCAGCACTCACTCTCTTCAGGGGCAAGTTGTCTGCAGGTCAGATCTATCTGCATCAGCTCATCTGGTGGGGTGGAATCCATTAGTGGGGGATCTGGTTGCAACCCCCGTCTTCTTTCTTCTGGTCACTCACTTAGATAATTACCAATACAGATAACAAGATCTATGAAGGCATCCAAACCCATTGGGGTCTCAACTCAGGCCAACTCCTCCTTAACTTCATCTTGCAAGTCCCATCAAAACTGAAATAACTGGGCCACCTCATTTCATTCTGAATCTGATACAAGATGGAGGAAGTGAGCCCAGCCCAATTGGAGTTTCCGCAGGGTGGCCTCAGTGAAGTGGGTGTGGTTGGGGGTGTTGAAGATTAATGTTATTGCCTGCTGGAAGGCATCCCAGTTGAACAGAACCAGACTGCTCTCTTCCAGCAGGGGAGAGGCTCACTACAACACTTCCCATCTTCAAGCTGACTACCTGGCCTACCTTGGTACGGTCGGATGCATACATCTGTGGTTGAAGCAAGAAGAAGAGGCAGCACTGATTCACAAAGCCCTGGAATTTGGAGTCACTTTTATCGCAGTGCTTGGGCAGAAGGATAGTAAGGACTGTACACCTGTACAGGCCCAGAGTACTGCATTCTCTGTGTGGAGTTGGTGGACTTGCTTCGGCAATGCTTGAATCTCAGTGGCCAGCTGTGCATACTGCACACACAATGCCCAGTTGTGTGCTTGGTGGTGGATCACTTGTTTTTTGCGGTGCTGATGCTCCTTTTATTATGGGGAACTCTGCTGGGTCCATCCTTGGCCCACTCAAAAGTTGGTAGTGGTCCGAGCAAGCTGTAGGGACTGGGGTGTGGGCAGCCATGCTTAATGGTTTGAATCAAGAGCCTGGAACCAGATCCAATGTCAGAAACGGGGTCAAAGTCAGGTTATAAGTTGAAGATCAGAGTCAGAGTTAGGAGTCAAGCCAAAGGTTGAACCCTGAGTCAGCATCTGGGCCAGGGCATAGGGGCATGGACCTGAAGGAAGGCAGGAAGACAGAGGTCTGAGATCAGGAGGACAGAAACGGGCTGGGAAGCGGAAACCAGGAACAGGCTGGCTCAGGAGTCAAGCAAGTATGCAGGGCCCATAGTAACAGCCAGACAGGGCTGTTCCTGGACAACCAGGTTCCTTGGACAAATTCCTTTGCCTCCTTCTGGTTGAAGTAGAGTGCTGCCAATCGGTGGGTCTGGACACCTCCCTCATTCAGGAGCTTCATGGGGGTTCATGGCCTGAGATCCCTCCCAATAATCTGTTCTGTATAATGGATCCACTATTATCTTATAGAAGGTCCTGGTATTTCCCCTATTATTAAAGCTTCCCAACACTTTCTATTATGAGATCATATTTTCAGTGACTTATATATTTGCCATGTGTGTGGGTTTTTGCTGCACTGGCTCTGTCCAGATAGCCTGTACAGCAGGCTCCAGTCATACTGCCCAAGAAGACCACAGACTTGGTTTCTGGAGTGAAGGCACTTGGCCAGGTTTATTGTCAACGAATCCCGGTAATAGCACCCGGCAGCCTCTAGTGGGATACTAAAACAGGTGTGCCCATTACAATGGACTCAACTCAGTGAATGGCAGCATTTTCCATTCCCCCTTATCCTGTAGTATGTAAAGTCATGGAAAAAATATTAAAGGAGAGAGTAGTTACGGACCTTGAGGTCAATGGCAATTGGGACAAATTACAACATGGTTTAACGAAAGGTAGATCGTGCCAAACCAACCTGATCTCCTTCTTTGAGAAAGTAACAGATTTTTTAGACAAGGGAAATGCGGTGGATCTAATATATCTTGATTTCAGTAAGGCCTTTGATACGGTACTGCATGAAGAATTACTGGTTAAATTGGAAAAGATGGGGATCAAAATGAAAATCCAGAGGTGGATAAGGAACTGGTTAAAGGGGAGACTGCAGCGGGTCGTATTGAAAGGTGAGCTGTCGGGTTGGAGGGAGGTTACCAGTGGAGTTCCTCAAGGTTCGGTTTTGGGTCCGATATTATTCAATCTATTTATCACTGACCTCGGAACCAAAAGTAGGAGTGGGCTGATAAAGTTTGCGGATGACACAAAGTTGGGAGGTATTGCCAATTCGGAGAAGGACCGGGATATCCTCCAGGGAGATTTGAATGACCTTGTAAACTGGAGTATTAGTAATAGGATGAAATTCAATAGTGAGAAGTGTAAGGTTATGCATTTAGGGATGACTAACAGGAATTTTAGTTATAAGCTGGGGACGCACCAGTTGGAAGTAACGGACGAGGAGAAGGACCTCGGAGTCCTGGTTGATCGCAGGATGACTACGAGTCGGCAATGTGATGTGGCTGTTAAAAAAGCTAATGCGGTCTTGGGATGCATTAGGCGAGGTATTTCTAGTAGAGATAAGGAGGTGCTAGTCCCGTTATACAAGGCGTTGGGGAGACCTCATTTGGAGTACTGCATGCAGTTTTGGTCTCCCATGTTTAAGAAGGATGAATTCAAACTGGAATGGGTACAAAGAAGGGCCACTAGAATGATCCGAGGAATGGAAAGCCTGTCGTATGAAAGAAGACTTGAGGAGCTCGGTTTGTTTTCCTTAAGCAAAAGAAGGTTGAGAGGAGATATGATTGCTCTCTTTAAATATATCAGAGGGATAAATACCAGGGAGGGAGAGGAATTATTTCAGCTCAGTACTAATGTGGACACGAGAACAAATGGATATAAATTGGCAGTCGGGAAGTTTAGGCTTGAAATTAGACGAAGGTTTCTAACCATCAGGGGAGTGAAATTCTGGAACAGCCTACCGAGGGAAACAGTGGGGGCGAAGGACCTCTCTGGCTTTAAGATTAAGCTTGATAAGTTTATGGAGGGAATGGTTTGATAGGATAATGTGATTTAGTCAATAGGTCTATAACGTGCCACCCTGCATCCGAAGAAGTGGGTATTCACCCACGAAAGCTCATGCTGCAAAACGTCTGTTAGTCTATAAGGTGCCACAGGATTCTTTGCTGCTTCTACAGAACCAGACTAACACGGCTACCCCTCTGATACGTGCCACCACTGGTAATTAGTACCGAGGGTCAATGTTGGGATATTGAAAGTCTTTTTCCTGAGTGTCTGGCTCGAGAGTCTTGCCCACATGCTCGGGGTTCAGCTGATCGCCATATTTGGGGTCGGGAAGGAATTTTCCTCCAGGGTAGATTGGCAGTGGCCCTGGAGGTTTTTCGCCTTCCTCCGCAGCATGGGGCAGGGGTCGCTTGCTGGAGGATTATCTGCTACTTGAAGTTTTTAAATCAGGATTTGGGGACTTCAACATCTGAGTCAAGGGAGAGAACTATTTCAGGAGTGGGTGGGTCAGCTTTTGTGGCCTGCATCTTGCGGGAGGTCAGACTAGATGATCATAATGGTCCCTTCTGATCTTAAATTCTATGATTCTATGATTCTGTCCTTATCTTTAAGAGGAGTCAGTGTGTCCTTGAATCATCTTTGGAGAGTGAGTTTGCACCATCACCCTGTATCGGTGTGTTCTGGCATTACCGTTCTGGAATGTGTTTATGTGAATACTTAATGCCTAGGAGTGCTTGCGTTTTTGCAGTGCCAGCCCTGTTCTTGCCAAGTTCTGTGAACTTCCAAGTATGTATTTTTATTGCAGGGCCTGACTTTTGCTCCTAGCTTGACTCTTGCTAATTTTTCTTTATATTAGCAGGGCCTGACTTTAATTCAGGCCTAAGGCCTTACACCAGACCCCTTATGCCAGGCCTCATGTCTCAGGCTCTGTCTTTCCTCTACACCATGCTGGGTGTCTGCCTCAGGCTAATTTAGTTTAGAATACGTCAGCCAAAATGGTTCAGCTGTTTCCAAGAATAAGGCTAATGAAAAATACATTGTCTTGCTCATGTTAAAAATATAATAATCTGAGGACCTATTCTGGAGAAGCTCTAGCACCCCCATGCTATAGAGAAGAGAACTAAAATTTGGCATCAGGTCACCTCTGTGTCTTTTGCTGTACCTGTGAAAATCTGCCCAAACTTGGCCAAATTATAAGCCTTTGAAAAAATTGCAGTTAGCACATGCTCAGTAGCGCCGTCACAGAGTTGAGCAGCTAACATCTCCAAAGAGTCTATCCACACTAAGCATGCTCCAGCCCAGATCTGAGATGGATTTTCCTTGCAGTTGCAGTTCTGGGCTTCTCCATTCCGTGCTGGGCATGGGCAGCCAAAATGAATGCAGGGAGCCTGTGCTATCAATGTGCTCAGGCCCAGGCACTGAAGAGGAGGAAGAGGAGGAAACTGCCAGATTCAAACACAGAGGGGACTAGAGCCATACTAGGGGTGGGGAGAGGGTGAGGAGTTGAGACAAGGACCCTGGGTGGGGGATGGAAGGAGAGGGAAGGGAGACATTGGCAGCAGTAGAGCTCCATTGATTTTACACCAGCTGAGGATCTAGCTCCAAGGTTCAGATGCCATGTTAATAACAAGTTTGTAACCAAGTCAGGCACTTCAAACTCAGCTACTCTAAAATCTAGAAGGAATTAACATCTTGGTTATGAGATACACATGCATAACAAATTTGTAGTTACATCTCCACATGTGACATTCGTGCTCCTGTTTGCTTAGTTACAAATATATACCCATGCTTTCTAATGAAGGAGAATATGTAAATCTGAAACTGAGGGCCTTATCCTTGGATGATTTATATTAGCATAGCTCTTTTGATGTCAATGAGATTATGCCCACTTACACCAGCTAATGATCTGACTGTAATATTAGATGTTGTCCTTTAATTCATAACTTTGGTTCACTTTACATCTATATTTAGATTCCATAATTTCTAGCAAATTAGCATGCGGTGTTTTTATATGGACTGTCCTTTCTATGTCTTACTTTCACTCACTTTTTCTTCATCTTTCCATTCCCTAATTAATTGCACTTTTGGCCCTTGTTGTCTTGGTTCAGACAAAAGCACGAGCGGAGAAAAATGGACCAGCAGCCAAACTGAAAGCAGGACTCCATCAATTTTTTGGGGGGGGAAAGACCCCAGCAGAGCAAAGCAGATTTAAACTTGGTTTACCTGTCTAGTAGAGGATTCTCCTTATGCAGAAGAATGCTCTGATAACATAGCACAGTTGTTGTAGCTGTTGCTTCACTCCTTGGGGAAAAAAGGAAAAGTCTAGGGAATGTGTGGCCCAGTGGTTAGAATAGATCAGTCATTCTCAACCTTTCCAGACTACTGTAGCCCTGAAGCCTGACCCCTGCCATGTTGGGGCAGAAGCATGTAACTTATTTTCGCAGGGTCCCCTGTGGTGTGAGGCCTCAGGCAATTGCCCTGCTTGCCAACCCCTAACATCGGCCCTGCACTTGCAACCCCCTTAAGCCCATCCTATGACTCCCCAGGGGTCACCCCCCCTCCCAAGTTGAGAAGCATTGATCTAGATGAGTTGATGTACCCCCTGGGTACATGGACCCCTGGTTGAGAACCACTGGAATAGACCCTTGATACAACAGTCTGCCAGCATGGAGCCAGTTGCAAGATCAGGCTTTAGGTTGTAAGATATTCGGAGCAGGAACTTGTCGCATTATTTAATTATCTGAGAGACACTTAGTACACTTACAAACAATATAATAATAGGGGAGCCAATCCCCCAATATTGCAAACCTTTCCTCCTGTTGTATGCTTGTACTATTGTACATTTCAAACAGTCTCCTTCATGCTTTCTTCTATGCTTTTCCCAGTGCTTAAAAGAAGATCCCTCTCTGCAAACCCACCTCATTATCCTCCTTCAAATCTCTCCTTAAAACTCTCCTCTGGCACATTGCTTGCAGAACACTTGCTTGCAGAACACTGAGCTTTGCTTCATCCTGTAGATTTCCTCTCTTGTAGATTTTGCAATCTCTTATTTCGCCCACCTCAGTTTGCAAATAGGTATACAGTGTGAGGCGTACAATACACAATGGCCAAAGAGAGAGAGAGGTGTCTGTTACCTCCTGCCTGAAAGGAACATTTCAAAGATATGTCACCTGCTGGTGACCTTCCTTAATTCCAAGGGTTTGAGAACATAATTTTCATTATAGATGCATAACTCTTTAAATAGTATCCATACATACATTTCACAATAATTATGACTACCAATGGACTACTGGCTTACAGTACAGACCACACATGCTACCCTTCAGTGAACTATTGTGTATATATCCAACTCAGGGGATCCCTGTAATATCTTGTGCACACTGCGCCCTCTGCCAGTTGGCACCAAGAGGTCCCTGGGTCAAAGGCAGACACCATTTTTGTTCTGTATTTGTACAGCACCTAGCACAACATCCCTGGTCCATGACCAAGACTCCTAGACACCACCCAATAAATAATAAAAATAGTAATAATAATTAATTTGCTGGAGTATACTATTAAATGTATCAAGCAAGGAAGCTGTCATCAGTTTTCTTGGGATTCCATTCTCCAGCCCAGTAGAAGTTGAGGTGCAAATATTTTGTTTAGATGGGGGTCTGTTTAATTGAAGTCCTGTTTTCACTATTTTGTTATGTCAGACACATTTTTCTTTCCATATTAGGACTATAGACTCCCTTTAACTTGGTCAATACATGTTAGACATTGTTAGACGCTCCTGTAGTGCCAGTGTCTTTCTGGCATTGCTTTCTATCACGTTAGCTTCTGGACTTTCTTATGACTGTCAGAAATACAATTTATAAAGCATTTCTGATGTCAGGTTAAAGCAATGTTCTCAAGGTTAAAAGCGTTATTGGATTGTAGAATCAAGGCTAAACGCTCTTGTTTCCCATAGTCTGTTCTATTTAATTAAAGACTATAAGAGAGCCTCTCTATGTGTCATTCTGCATTTAAAGGTTAGATAGAAAAGGGTGCCTGGGTCTTGCAAAAAGACATTGACTCTCCCTGGCTCCCGCTATGAAATAAATCAGCTGGAAAGACTGGCAGTGCTGGCTAGCAGTTCCACATAATTGTTACCAGACCCTTGGGGTACAACCTGGAATGGTTGGACTGCTGTGCCCTTTTAACTCTCCAGCCTCTCATGATGTTTTGCTAGTGACAAGCAGCAAAGCTCTCCAGGTGCTGTGATCACTCAGTCAACAACATGTAGGGACACACTCAGCTAAGTGCTCTCTAAGCCACTCATGAACCATACACAGGGAAACGCCAGCAACCCCAGACCTTGCATCCCAGAAATGTACCATCTGTTAGAGGGCTTATTCCTTCACTCTCTCACTTCCCTGGTCCTTCTCGCATGAACAGAGAGCAACAATACCCGAAGTCTGAAGGTGCAAACAATTTGATGTTTATTGGGGTGAACTTCCAGCAAGCTTAAATCCAAGTTCCTTTTTCCTTATTTTCGAATCCCAATTTATGTCCTGTTTGCCCCTAATAATTCTCAGCTATACCTTAACCAATCATTCTACTGAAATCTAACTAATCCCAACATATTGTAACATAATTCTCTAACCAATTATATCCCACCGCCTTAATTAGTTTACACTCAGCAAAATTAATTATACAGCAGACAGAAACAATCACAGAACCAGACAGAGACCATAAATAAACAATAAATAATAGCAAATAAATAAATAGCAAGTGGGAATTATAATGACAAAACAATACAGAAATGAGGATTTTGCAACTACATCTATAAAGACATAAGGGTTTTCCAACTATGATTATTGATAAGTGAGTTCTTACCAAATAGAAAACTATCAAACTAAATTTCCTTTTACATCTTCTAGGCTCTTCCCTTTATCTGGAGGTGATAGATCGGAACACCTTTCTAACAGCCCCAGATTGCCTTATTTCATTGTCACTAGTTTGGAATGTGAGGATGTGACCATATGCTTCCCAGCTTATGGCTTCCTCTGCTGCTTAGCCAAAGGTCTTTGCTTAAGAACAGGGCCTCAGACTGTCACAGTAAGAGAAGGCCCTTACACAGGCAGACAGTGATTTTGATTCTTTCTTTTATACTTCTATAACTACCTAAATGATAAACATCTACCTACATTCTTAAAATATAGGCCTTTACAGATAGGCCTGACTATCTATATCCTAACACCATCTTACACTACTCAAGACCTTCTCTCGAACAATGCAAGTTCATTAATTAGTTCACCATTTTGTCAAAAGATAGTGAACATGCACCAGCATTTCTAATCTGAGCAGATTCCCCAAGGACTTTAGACAAACTCACTGGTAAAAGTAAAACATTAAAATAAGTTTCTTAACTACAGAAAGATAGATTTTTAGTGATTGTAAGTGGTAGGCATAAAGGCCAGAAATAGTTACCTATGAAATAAAAAATAAACACGCATTCTAAATCCTGAACTTATCAGACTCAGTAAGATCTGAATCAAACAGCTTTTCTCACCCAACTGGATGTTGAAGGGAGGTTACTGTTCTTAATGCACAGGCTGAATTCTCTTCTCAGCCTGGGACCAATACCCCCAGTTCAAAGTCTTTGTCTTCCCAGTGTTCTTGTTGCCTTCAGAGTAGGTAGAGGAGGAGAAAGGTGATCTCATGATGCCACTGTCCCTTTTGCTATACCCTCAATTCATGTCCCAGGAAAAATACGACCCCAGACATGTCCTGATGGACCTTGCTAAGTCTCAGAATTGAGCAATCTCCATTGTGTGGTGCTTGCGCAACTGTCTCCTATTGAATTGTAGATCTCTTCTTTACAATTCCCCTGTTGATCAATGGCTGGTGATGGTTGTTTAATGCCAGCCCAGAAGAAAAAGCCTAATGATTGTGGATGAGAACTAAACTTAATAGAGTCAAAGGCCAAAAGGGACCAGTGGGATCATCTAATCTGAAATCCTGTACAACACAGGCCAGAGAACTTCCCTGAATTAATTTCCTTTTTAGAGCATATCTTTCAGAAAAAAATATCCAATTTTGATTTAAAAATTGCTGAGGATTGAACTTGGGGGCTGAAGATGACTGTATAATGAAAGTGAGGTCAAAATACAGAGAAAGTTAATGTAATGAGGGCCTCATCCCTGGAGCACTCCCTGGTGTCCCAGTACAGCACCACCATTGCATCACTGCCTCAGTTTCCCCTACTGGGCTTCAATACGTCCAATGAGGCTTATGTATGTTGAACAGTGCCCCTGCAAGGGTATAGTTTATTTAACCAAAGGACGAGCATTTTACAAAAAAGGCGTCCATCCAGCATCTCTAACTGGAGGAGGAAAGGGGATAAATTAACCTTAATCCATCAGTCCCTCCTATGTCAACTCCCTTACCAGCAAGGCCCTTTTGGCCAGGAACCCTCTTCTGGAGCCAGGGCCTCTTGTCATCAGCTGGGAAAGGGTTCCTCCTCTTGGGTCAAGGTCCGCATGGAAGTTAAACCATGATGACCCCCCCAGAACAGCATATCACTCCTCAGAACTGGGATTTCTGCTGCTACCTGCTGATTTCCTTCCTTGGGGCCCAGGTTCCACTGAGAGTCAGCATTCCTAGCTCCTCCCTTTCGGAGCCTCTCCTGCCTAGGAGCATTCTTTCTTAGTTTCCTTTCCTGGTTTGCCCACCTCCCCGGGCTCCCTCCAAGAAGCCCTTCTTTTGGGAGCTTTCTCTTTGTGTTCCAGAGACTGTTCCTCCTCTGGATCCTCTGTTTTCTAACCCCCAATCCCAACCTGAGTAGCTCCCTTTTATCACTCTGAAGTGCTTCCCTATTTAACTGCCTCCCAATTTCTCAGTGAGTAATTAGTCTCAGGAAGGACCAGATATACACCGTATGCACCATGAGGCACAGCATCTGCAGCCCTCCCCCGCCTACAGCTGACCTTTCTGTTTTCCATAAAAAAAATGAGACTTTTAACCCACTTTTAACTTTAAGACGTGCCTAGAACGTTGGCACCCCTAGGCACATGCCTGCTGTGCCCAATTGGAAATCCAGCCCTGGTCCCAAGTGAACCTAAGTTGCCTCATTCCCCCTTGGGAAGCCTGTCAGAAGTAGCGCCTGACCCCTTCAGAGGGCCAGCTACCCTCTGACAGTGGGTCATTTTGTACATTCTTGGCCATGATCAGAAACTGGAGAAAAGTAAATGCTTGAGGACATTTTACTTCACTATACAGAGTCATTAGCAGACTCCTGCCAAGCATTGCCTTAAATCACCACATGGTTCCCTGTAAAGAATGACCTGCTGCAAGTGCTTCTGTCAGTCAGATCTCAAGCATCTCTGCCTTGGTGTTGACATCCTTGTTCTTTCAGTGTGCATTGGTCAGCCTTTGATAAGCCATTTGTATCAGGGTACTTTCCAAAGAGAGGAAGGGAGAAGCACGTTTTCATCTCATCTTGGGAGAGCACAGAAGATTCTATAGTCTGCAGATGAGTTCCTGGTTCAGGATAATTTTGCTGCCTCTGAACCGTGAGGCTATTATTATCCTGATGTTTTGCCATAAACAGAACACAGTGCTAGACAGGGAATTGATATATTTATCAGCATGAATTACTGACTGTGTTCCTCCGTATTGCTTGCATGCAGCCATAATTCAAATTACTGTAGTCAAAATTATTGCAATAAATATTACAAAATATGGAGGTAATTATTACAGCATTTATTTCAAATTCCAGCTTTATTTACAAAGATGCGGCATTGATTAAAGCAGCTTGAATTATGCTAACTACAGCACTGAACTCTCTTTATAAAACCATTTGAGAAGCACTGTAATTTGAGTTCAAGGGAGAGGCACTATTACAAGAAGGCTAATGATAATCGTGTTTAAGGTCACTGGCAGTCAAAATACTTGCTATACAGGAACCTTCTGTCAGAGACAATTATAGTGGAGGGCCTTTGAATGGGGTTGAAACACTCACAGTGCATTTCTGTGACTGCTTTGTTCTTACAATATTTATTCAATTTGTAGTGCATTATCTGCAGCATAGTTTTAAATGCACAGTGTCACAAGGCAAGTGGTTTATGCAAAGCTACACTGCGAGAATGCAATGGTGCTCTAAGTTATAGCAGTGCCCCATCAATAGCAACCACGCCCCCCCGGATCTAAAACAGCCCACAGGTCCTTGAAGATACTACCAATAGTATCTACTAACTTAGTAGATCCCAATATAGACTTCAATAAGGGAATCTGTAGCACAGATTCTTTTGTAGTCAGTCTACAGTCCATAATGGAGAATTCCTGTTACTTTCCTGCTTATTTTGGTTTATTTTTCAAAGAAAGAGTGAGTTATTAATCTTACATGCCTATGGGCCTAATTATTGTTGCAATTAAGCATCTCAGACTTTAGTATCTTTCCAGAATCCCTGTGATGCAGGGCACTGCTATTAACCCCATTTTACAAATGGGGAACTGAGTCAGAGAGAGACAGAATATAGTTGCTTAAGGTCACTGGGTAATTGTATTGATTTATTTCCCAGAGAAAGGAATTGAATAACAGCCTTGTAAGTTATAGCTTGGTAGCCCAACCACTGGGCCATCCCCCTTCATCTGACAAAGCATGTAAATTCCTTAAACTTGGACCACTTAAGGAACCGAAACCTTTGACCAGCTCCAGTCATGAGCACTGTAAAAGAAGTCCCAGATTTAAAATGGAAATTTGAACTCAGTCTTAACTCTAATGGGTGTTTTTTACACCTAGAACAATACTGAACCATGGTGTTTCCTCTTTACATCCATAGTGTGCTGAATTGGTTGTCAAACTCTGGGTCAGGAAGGGATTTTTCTACACTGTATTTGTAATAACCTTGCTTTATGTTTGGCTGATTGGTTTGTCTTTTCCTCTTCCCCTGGAGCACCGTGTAATATTTATTTGCTAGCATCAGATAGACGTGCCGTCCACAATTTCTCTTCCATGACTGCTGGTGGCAGTAGGCTTTGCCAAACCTATGGTTTTACTATGGTCCCTATCCAGCAAAGCATTTATCATGGTCCTAATCCAACTCCTATTGATTTCACTGGGGACTAGTGTGTCCATGTGTACAAGAGAGCTGGCTGAAAAACAATTTGTAATTTTGATAACATTTTTTATTGAAATTTTGAATTTTGATGGGAAAAAGGATGAAATTTTCATGAAAATGTCCAAAAAAATGCAGACTCATTTTTCAACCAGATTCCTGTGTAATTTTAAATAGATAAGAAGTAGAGCAGGTGGGAAATTAGGGTTTTTTCCACTGAAAATTTTGTCATGTGAGCAAAAAAGTCAGCTGAAAGAATGCAAATCTTTTGAGTCAAACAAGTGTTGCAGTGTCATGAGAGCTCTAGTTCAGATGCCTTATAGGAATTATAGGAAGGCATTTCCCCCAGGGTCACATTGGCAAACACTGCATTTTTTTGTTTGTTTGTTTTTACTTCCTCTGCAGCATGGGGCACAAGTCACTTGCAGGTTAAACTAGTGTAAATGGTGAATTCTCTGTAAATTGAGGTTTTTAAACCATGATCTGAGGACTTCAGTAACTCAGCAAGAGGTTAGTGATCTATTTCAGTAGTGGCCTGCAATATGCAGGAGGTCAGACTTTTTTTTAAAAAGGTAATTGGAGATATACCCATCTCCTAGAACTGGAAGGGACCTTGAAAGGTCATCAAGTCCAGCCTGCTGCCTTCACTAGCAGGACCAAGTGCTGATTTTTTCCCCAGATCCCTCAGTGGCCCCCTCAAGGATTGAATTTACAACCCTGGGTTTAGCAGGCCAATGCTCAAACCACTGAGCTATCCCTCCCCGCCAGGTGAGCATAATGGTCCCTTTTGACTGTAAGCCTATGAGTCTATGAGTCTCTTCTCTATGGGCCAGGGTGTCTTGTTGAACTTCATCTCCCATGAGGCACTACTTTCACCACTCTTGTTGATGGGAGGGAGTGCATCATAGGAATACCTGGCTATGTTGCATCATGGTAGATAAAGAACCCCCTAAAGCCCTCTCTCTGGAGGAGAATGGGACCATAAGGCACACACACGATGACTCCCATGATGCACGATGGCACCATATTGAGTCAAAATATTTTGAGTTTCAGGAGGGTTTTTTGATTAAAAAAAAATATCCACAGAAGTCAGGCAGTTTTCATGAAAAAATTGACTTCCTCAAAAACCCAAATTTCCATCAAAACCAACTTAGATGGAAAATTTTCAACCAGTCCTAATGAGAGGTCCTATTGACCTTGCTGGAACTACTAGCATCCTTGACGTTACATATCTGTGAAAGTGACTTTTCAGCTTGATACTTTAGAAGGAATTTTTTTTCTCCTTCTGTTTCCTGACTAACAGATGAGGAAAGTGAGGTAAAGAAAGACAAGTAAAATTCTTTGCTATGTGTACTTAAAATCCCCGTGAAGTTTTCGTAGTGTGAGAAGAACAAAATACACAATTTAAGTCAAAGTCAACGGGTTTTTTTTTTTCCTGCATCCAAAGTTACAGAGACATAATCTCTGGCCAGGTTTGCCTTTTCCTGGCAGATAGCAGTAATTTTATTCTGATTAAAAATTAGAATGCAATTCTATCCCTCTGATGCTTTGATCTGGGCCCACATGCCCAATTTGGAACAGATGTCAGCCTTTTTTTTCTTTACATGCACACAATTGACACACTCATTCTTTTCCAGTTTGGTCCATTCGAGTCTCCAAGAGGAAATGAGAAAAAAGAAAGCCTTTTGTGCCTGGTCATAAAGGCTGAACCGCCATGGAATGGCCATTCAGGGAGCTAACACTGCTCAGTTTTAAAAAGCCCTGGGCTGTACACACAACGAGTGGCATTTGGTTTCGATATTAATGGTGCCATCTTCCTGGCACTGACTGAGGGACATTAAATATTCATGAGTTTCTTAAAGGCTTTTCAAAAGAAAGTTTAGGAATGCAACGGCCTGATCCTTTTACTAGCCTGTGTCAGCAGAGGGTTGTTAAATAATTAAGCTGCTACAAGCTTTCAGTACAGGAGGAGGATAACACATGCAGCCCTGTGGTGCTGGGAAAAAAACTACCTGCTCCACTGGAAGAGGCGTTTTTATCCTAAAAAGATATGTACACAATGGGAGCTGTGCTTGTAGAGCCTGACTCAGATCTGATTTACACCATTGTAAATCAGGAATAAGTCCATTGGGATCAGTGCAGCTATAGTAAAAAAAAACTAGTGTAAGTCAGGTCAGAACTAGGCCTGCACAGCAGCTGCAGAATTATCCCCTTAGGAAACAGCCTGCTTCTTGTAAAAGTTTCCTTTTTTAATTCCTACTGTAATCTTATCACAAGGGGAGGTCATTTTCATTCTTCTTCCACCAAGTGCTGTATTATGGGTTTGGATTAATAAAGCGTCCTCCTTGATTGTGGTTTACGATTTTTCTGTAGCATCCTTTGCTTCCCTTTTCATAAATATTTCAGAGGAAAAAGTCACTTCAGAGCAATATTCAGATTTCAGTGAGATCATTCCTAAAATATTTAGAGTGGATAATGCAACCTTCCAGAAATAGTTCTAAATGTAAGTGCAGTCACCTGACCCCTTTGTGCCTCCACATGGGGAAATATACTGGAGACATTTTGAAACTCTGTATGCCAGGCTGACCCCATTTCTCATATCAACAAGGGGATTCACACAAGGACAAAGCCATCAGAAAGCTCTGTGATATATAACGTTGGCTTCCACTTTCTGAAAAAAGCAGCTTGCTCACAAATGTATGTTGGGGAAAGGTATGTTATAGGCAGATATATCACTTTGTGCTAAAGCACAGCCTATGGGAGGAGGTGGCATGTAGGTTCACCATCCGGGATATATATGAGGCACCCACTGTACCTTGCATCCGAAGAAGTGGGTATTCACCCACGAAAGCTCATGCTGCAAAACATCTGTTAGTCTATAAGGTGCCACAGGATTCTTTGCTGCTTCTACAGAACCAGACTAACACGGCTACCCCTCTGATACTTGACACTGTACCTCTGACACTGCAAGGAAAACACAAGCGCAACCCTTTGCAATGGTGCAGCATAAGTTTCCCATGTGTGCTCTCATGTCTATGAATTGGTCCATCTCCACCCAGAAATGCTAGTGCTACTGTATCCTTTCATTCAGAGCAAGATTCTGGACTGAGTCTGCCTCCTGTACAAGGTTGGAAGGACAGTGGCGGCTTAAAGGAGGAGAGGTTCTTGCAGCTACTCCCTCCTCTCCTTGAACACTCATCATAGGGCTAGCAACAGTCTGGATCCTAGAATATAAGGCATTGTGGGGGAGGGCCACTTCTTCTGTGTCATGCATACCTGTGGTGCTGCAGAAATAATAAATGCAGATGTATACTGCCAAGCACAGAACACAATTCTGATGCACTTCATTTGGCTTCTATTTGAGCCAAGAAACCCAGCTCCCCGTATAGTATAAATCCCCATGTATGGCTCCTTGAAGACTTCACTGCATTTTCCACTGCAAACTTGTCCATTTTTAACCACCCTTGGTTCAGTGAGACACAGAGAAAGCATACAGGCATAACAGACTTTTGGAACAGTCAATCCTGCTTTAAAACCCACCAGAAAACAAATATTTAACAAAAAATAAGTTCTGACCAAACAATACAAGTAGTAAGCAACAACTGACCATCTTCTCCTTGTATATATAACAGCACTAGCACAATGGGGCCCCAATCCTTGCTTGGGAACTCTATGTGCTACTGCAGTACAACTAATAAACAAAAAATACTTTATACTCATGTAACATTACATGATTCCTTTCCAACTCAGAAACCAATGCCTAGATTCTATGGTGATAGCCTTATGACAGATAGAAGGAAAGAGCCTCTATCTGTGATGTCCTGATATAAACTAGCAAACCTCTATTGAAGCCAGTGGAACTAATACCAGTTTACATCAGCTGAGGATCTGGTGCATTGATTTTTCAAATGTATGGTCCTCTCCCCTCCTACTTTGCTAATATTAACTAATTTTACTTTAGAAGTCAGACTTCGACTTGTGGAGAAAGAGTGTCTTACAGTGGAAAGAGTGTCTTACAGTGAAGGTACAGAACTAGGCCTCAAGAAAACTGCGTTCAGTTCCTGACTCTGCTACGGCCATCTTGTATGATCTCGAGCAACAAGCTGTGCCTTAGTTCCCCTTATGTACAATGAGGATAACAACTAGAAGTGGTTATGAAAGTTATTTTATTTCCTTAAAATACACTGGAAGATTGGGTTTTTTCACAGAATTATTTGGAGTTTTCATCATAAAAACAGAAAACTCTTAAAATGAAAAATGCTGAGGTTTGATTGTCAAAACCCCCAAAATATTTTCAAATGTCTTTCTTTCTTTGATGAAAACCTGAAAAATGCAAGTAAAAATGGATGTTTTCTTGCAAAAATGTCTGGTTTGTCAAAAGAGCATAAAAATGACTTTTCAGCCATCTCTAATATTTCTTGCTTTCCTTCAGCCTTTGCCTTTGCTGATGAAGCAGAGGGATTATCTCTTATCATATGTTTGAACATTTGGCGGGGGAGAGAGAAGGCTTATCACAGTTTAAGGATATCCGTGGAAGCCAGAACAGATATGAGAGAGACAAGGTGAGTGAAATAATATCTTTTATTGCGCCAACTTCAATTGGTGAGAGATATTACCTCATCCACCTTATCTTTCTAATATCCTGGGACTGATAGGGATACAACACCATTGCAGAGAACAGATGTTAGTCACACAAGCTTTTAGACTCATTTCTGTAATTGCTGAATGACAGTGCTGGGCCATAAATGGCCCGTGTGCACCAGTCAGTTACCAAGTTGTGGTCAAGAGATGAGTAGTAGGGTTGAGGTCAAGGCAGGTGAGGACAGCAGGGAGTCAGAGTCAGGCCTCAAGTTACAGACAACTGGCAAGCATCAGAGTCAGGGATACACTGGGGTCACATGTAGAGTTGCCAGGTGTCCAGTTTTCAACCAGAATGCCTGGTCAAAAAGGGACTGCTGACTGAGCCATTAAAAGTCCGGCTGGCAGCGCAATGGAACTAAGGCAGTGCTCCATGCGGCTCCCAGAAGAAGCTGCATGTCCCCCCTCTGGCTCCTATGGATAGGGCAGCCAGGGGGCTCTGCACATTGCTCCCATTCCAAGCAGTAGGGAGCTGTGGGGGTGGTGCCTGTGGACAAGGCAGTGTGCAGAGCTGTTGGGCTGCACCTCCGCGTAGGAGCTGGAGGGGGGACATGTCACTGCTTCTGGGAGCTGTTTGAGGTAAGTGCCACCTGGAGCCTGCACCTCTGACCCCTTCCCATGCCCCAACCCTCTGCCCCAGCCCTGATCCCCCTCCTGCCCTCTGAACCTCCTCAGTCCCAATCTGGAGCCCCCTCCTGCACCCCAAATCCCTCATCCTCAGCCCCACACCGCCACACAGAGCCCTCACCACCCTGCACCCCAAACCCCTGCCCCAGCCCAGAGCCTCCTCCCACACCCTGCACCCCTGAGCTCGGAGCCCGCTCGAATATTCCGAACCCCTTGGCTCCAACCCTAGCCCGGAGTCCCCTCCTGCACCCCAAACCCCTGAGCTAGACCAGTGAAAATGAGTGAGTGAGTGAGGGTGGTGATAGTGAGCAACAGAGGGAGGAGGGATAGGAGAAGGGGCAGGGTGGGGCCTTGGAGGAGGGTGGGCCAGGGGTCGGGGCAAGGATGTTCGATTTTGTGTAAATAGAAAGTTGGCAACATTAGTCAGATGCTGGAGTCTAGGGTCCACACCAAGGCAAGGTCTGGAGCTGAAGCAAGCAGGAAGTCTACATCATTGCTGAGACAGCTCCACATACTGGCTTCCTGTTAATATACCAGCATGAGCCAATCCGTGGGCTCAGGGGGCCCTCCACTCAGGCCATGCTGGGACTTACTTCATGCAGTGGTGATGCAGAAGCATCCATGGCCTGGACTCCTACTCTGCCCTCACCCATGGATCTAAGTTCTAATCCACCAGTTTCTACTGCCTTTCTATTCCCAACTCTCTCCCAATATCACCATGAACAAGCTATAGACTGAATTCTAGTATCTATGTGGAATATGCAGCACCAAGGAAGGGTGCCTGAGACCTTGTTCATGCTGTTGGCAGCATGTAGGATAAGTATAGCTACATGCTGCAGTGAAAAGCAGTCCCAGTATCAATATTGTGGCATGCAGCAGTCAAAGGCTCTGACAGTGGGTAGGCAGCAGGACACTACACTTCTAAAAATAGTGGTGTAAATACGGGAGCCATGGCTTGGGTGTGTGGAGAGCTGTGTAGGGTGTATACTCTAAGGTTCTGGTGTGTCTTTATTTGCCTAAACAGTGCCTCATCATCTAACTGCTACTTACCCCTATGCTAAGGCAACGACACACGGCCTTATATGTAGACATAGCCTAAGAGTGGAAATCAGAGAGGCACTAAGAAAACAGTGTGCCCTAAATATGCCTTCAGAAACATGGTGCAAAACCATGGCCCCAGTGAAGAAGAGAAGAGGTGTGTGGTTTGTCTGTGGCTTACTAAAAAAGTGAGCAAAGCTTGAATGAAACCTGTTATAATCATGTTCTTCTTGACTACCTGTGTGGAGTAGGGTCTATAAACAGCTTCCACCTCTGGGACTGGTTAAGGTAAGAGAGATGCTCTATGGGTAAGCTTGGCAGAATTAAATTGTTATTTGTGTATACTTTCAATGGATAGTATTGGTATTTATTTTTAAGCATTTGTTTTGATTTCTATGAATTTGCATTCTCACAATTGCACAAAAATATGGGTTTTAATTTCATAGATTTAATTAATTTAAATCTAATTTAAATTTAATCTATTTATATTTAATTTTGTAGATTTAAATTTTCAGAGTTGCAGGAAATTATGGGGGGACAGGCACTCAGGTGTGGGGAGTCAGACACTATTTAATGACAGTAGATGTTGAGATTCAAACAGTTAAAGCTTTTATAACTTATTCAAAACAAATTCTCAACATCACATGTCAAAATATATAAACTAAATATCCTTAAATCAAACTCTAACAAGTTCTCAAGCAGCATTTTTCTTACTTCGCCTATCTGTAACTGTCTATTATCTATAGCAATATTTTTTGGCTGGCTTGTATGTGAGAGGTTGAATCAACTTTTTACCAACATTTACCAATAGAAAATATATCCTTCCAATCCTATCAATGTGAGTTGGCTTAGGCACATATTTGTGCAAAGCAACAGGTACCAAAGTGGCTTGTGATGTTCATGGTAAGCTGCTATCTTGGAGATTTTTCTTCAGGGGCTGAAGAGGAAAGAATTTGCTTTATGTTTCCTGTAACATGACAAGCTGAGCCAGGGGTGCCAAAACATTTTTTACAGTGGAGATGCTGATGACGGAAATCATGGAAACCGTGTATTTGGTATTACTACCTCAAACCAGGGGCTGCAGCAGCACCTCCAGAACTCCTAGTTCCAGCACCACTGGGCAGAGCACAGAAAGTTTTAAAATATGAAGTCCAGAAAATGGCCAGTGGGAGCCATGTAATTACACATAATGTTCTCTCTCTCGTCTGTAATTAAATGCACATTTTTTCTCCACTTTCTTTCCCAAAGGTAACTTTAAGGAGAACATAAAGAGAAATTGTTATTACTTTTAAATCACCAGTACTTATTCCCATACAGCTCCTGTGTGACAATGCAGGCATGCTAGAGCTGAGTCACTCCTCAAGATCCATTTTGATAGACTGATTCTCCTATCATGTACATTGGAATAAATCAAGAGTAATAATAATAACTGTAACTGTAATACTTTGCACTTATATATGCTTTTAACTAGGGCTGTCAAGGAATTAAAAAAATAATCACTATTAATCATGAAATTTAAATCATTCATTGTGATTAATCACATGATTAATCTCACTGTTAATAATAGAATAGCATTTATTTAAATATTTTTGAATGTTTTCTACATTTTCAAATATATTGATTTCAATTACAACACAGAATACAAAGTGTACAGTGCTCACTTTATATTAATTTTTATTATAAATATTTGCACTGTAAAAAGCAAAAGAAATAGTATTTTTCAATTCTCCTAATACAAGTACTGAAGTGCAATCTCTTTATCATGAACGTTGAACTTACAAATGTAGAATTATGTCCAAAAAAGACCTGCATTGAAAAATAAAACAATGTAAAACTTTAGAGCCTACAAGATTCTCAGTCCTACTTCTTGTTCAGCCAATTGCTCAGACAAACAAGTTTGTTTACATTTGCAGGAGATATTGCTGCCCACTTCTTGTTTACAATGTCACCTGAAAGTGAGAACAGGTAAATTTGCATGGTACTGTTATAGCCAGCGTCACAAAATATTTGCATGCCAGATGCACTAAAGATTCATATGTTCCTTGATTCTTCAACCACTCTTCCAGAGGACATGCATCCATGCCGATGATGGGTTCTACTCAATAACGATCCAAGGCAGTGCAGTCGGATGCATGTTCATTTTCATCATCTGAGTCTGATGCCACCAGCAGAAAGTTGATTTTCTCTTTTGGTGGTTTGGGTTCTGTAGTTTCCGCATCAGAGTGTTGCTCTTTTAAGACTTCCGGAAGCATGCCCCACACCTCATCCCTCTCAGATTTTGGAAGGCACTTCAGATTCTTAAATCTTGGGTCAAGTGCTGTAACTATATTTAGAAATTTCACATTGGTATCTTCTTTGCATTTTGTCAAATTTGCAGTGAAAGTTCTTAAAATGAACAACATGTGCTGGATCATCATCCAAGACTGCTATTACATGAAATATATGGCAGAATGAGGGCAAAATAGAGTAGGAGACATACAATTCTCCCCCAGGGAGTTCAGTCACAAATTTAATGAATGCATTATCTTTTATTGAGCATCATCAGCATGGAAGCATATCCTCTGGAATGATGGCCAAAGCATAAAGAAGCATATGAATCTTTAGTGTATCTGACACACAAATATCTTGCGATGCCAACCACAACAGTGCCATGTGAATGCCTGTTCTCACTTTCAGGTGAAATTGTAATTAAGAAGTGGGCAGCATTATCTCCTGCAAATGTAAACAAACTTGTTTGTCTTAGCGATTGGATGAGCAAGAAGTAGGACTGAGTGGACTTGTAGGTTCTAAAGTTTTACATTGTTTTGTTTTGGGGTGCAGTTACATAACAAAAAAAACTATATTTGTAAGCTGCACTTACATGAGGAGGAGATTGCACTACAGTACTTGTATGAGGTGAATTGAAAAATACTATTTCTTTTATCATTTTTACAGTGCAAATATCTGTAATAAAAATAATATTAATTGAGCACTGTACACTTTATATTCTGAGTTGTAACTGAAATCGATATATTTGAAAATGTAGAAAACCATCAAAAATATTTAAAAAATTTAAATTAGTATCCTATTGTTTAACAGTGTGATTAATCGCAATTAATTTTTTAAGTTAATTGCATGAGTTAACTGTGATTAATCAACAGCCCTAGTTATTATTTATAAAGTACAGTAAAACCGCAATGTATGTACTAATTAGGTATTGAGGAGACCATACAATCGGAAAGTTCATTAAACTGAACATCTCAAAATTGCAGTGGGAATGGTAATGAATGGTACCCTTTATCACTTCAAACCACTGCATACTGACTTCCAGGGCACTGAAGGCATCAGAAAGCTTTCACTACAGGATTTTGATTTAGTTTTTTTTCCTGATCAGAAAAAATGGTTCATATAATTTGCCATTCAGTGTTCATAAAATCAAGATTCTACAGTTTTTTTGAGTTCCTTGGGTTAAGGGGACTATGCAATATGTCAGTCCAAATGATGATGATGATGGTGATGAGTAATTTACTACTGCTGCTTCTTGCATGATCTCAACAAACTTCTGAAGTGTTAAAGCCTCATCTGACTCAGGCAGCTTTTCATACAGTCTCATCACTGTTAGCCGCACATCTGGCACAGCAGCAGTAATTCCCAGAAGCAGATATGACAGGGCCTTCCTAATGTTGACATTGCAGTACCAAAGTCTGACATATTGCTATAGAAACCTGTGATAGGATGTCATCAGTGTGACAGAATAATGAAGTTGTTTGTTTGCTACAGTGTAGCCCACTTCAATAAGGCTCATAATTGATTATATGTGAGACCGGGCGTCAAAGATATTTGTAAGTTTTGCTTGTGGATCTTTGCCAGCAAAACAATGAGTATAGGTGTGTATGTGTGTGTGTGTGTGTGTGTATATATATATATATATACACACACACACACACACAAGAATATATATATACTTTTTGGTCTATCATTGTTTTGTGCATCATAGGCTAAAAGAGAGAGCTCATGTTTCATTGACAGCATGGTTTATTTTCATGAAATAGTTCACAAAACACCATATGCCAACAATATTGGAAGACAAGACATTGACTGAGATTGGTCTAACAGATACTGGAAGTTGAGCTGTCATCAACTCGATGGATATTGTGTGTTATTTTTAAATGGATCCAGCTAAAGTTAAAGTAAAAAATTCTGTCCTAATGCTGAATATGAATTCTGCCTGCCCCATTAGGTGCTGCTTAGGGCATGAACAAAGCTCTACCATCACTGGCTATTATGCTGTTTGCTACAATGGCTATCTTGCTGTTTGTCTATGATTTAACTGTTTTGCAAGAATTAGTTGTTGACCTGTTGCTGAGGCCCCAACTGGAGGAGCAGTGGGCTTTTCATCTGGTCCGTATTCTTTGAGGTTGGTGCTCCTGTTTGGTTTGGATGGCCCTGCCAGGACTTAAAACACCCACTGGCATAACTTTCAGGGTCATTAGAGCATGCAAACCTTCCCACCACATCAAGATGCAGGCCCCAGGACAGGTGGTCCTAATTACAGTATGTTAAAATGTTTTCATGAGGTCTCGCTGAAACTTTTTCATCAAAACTGATTTTCAATAGAAAATTGATTTTTGACTTTTTTTCAATAAATGTGTCTACTTTTCGCAGAAATTTTCAAATATTAATTGAAAAAGGCTGCAAAGCCTAAAATTGTTTATGCAGGCATCCTGTTGCAGTGCCTCATGGGATTTGTAGTTTGGTTACCTCATGTCACTATTTTCCTGTGTGGGCTGCACTCCCCAGCTGGACTACATCTCCCATGATGCCCCTAGATCAGGGACTCTGTCAGGATTCCCTCCGAACTCTGACATCCTGTATAACACACTCCATAGAACTTCCCCTAAATAATTCCTAGAGCAGACCTTTTAGAAAAACATCCCATCTTCATTTAAAAATTGTCAGTGATGGAGAATCCACCACAACTTTTGATAAATTGTTCCAATGGTTAATTACTCTCACTGAAAAATGTATGCCTTTTTTCCAGTCTGAATTTATGTAGCTTCAACTTCCAGCCATTGGATCATGTAATATCTTTCTCTGCTAGACAGAAGAGCCTATTCTTAAATATTTGTTCCCCATGTAGGAGCTTATAAACTGTAATCAGGTCACTCTTTAACCTTCTCTTTGTTAATGCATCTTTGTTTATGCATCCAAGGATCACCTTAGGCTTTTTGGATACAACGTTGTGCTGAGAGTTCATTCTTTAGCTGATTATCCACCATGATTCCCAAATATTTTTGAGTCACTGCTTCCCAGGATAGTCCTTCATCATGTAAATATGGATCACATTCTTTGTTCCTAGATGTATTTACATTTATATTTAGCAGAATGAAAACACATATTGTTTGCTTTGGCCCTGCTTACCAGATTACCAAGATTGCTCTTTATCAGTGACCTGACTTCATTATTTACCATGCTCCCAATTTTTGTGTCATCTGCAAGCTTTATCAGTGATGAATTTATATTTTCTTCCAGGTAATTAATAAAAAATGTTAAATAGCATAGGGCCAAGAATCCATCCATGTGGGACCCCACTAGAAACCCACCCGTTCGATTATGATTCCTCATTTCCAAATTGAGACTTATCAGTTAACCAGCTTTTAATCCATTTAATATGTGCCATGATATTTTTATATGATTCTATTTTTTTAATCAAAATATCATGCAGTACTAAGTCAAATGCCTTACTGAAGTCTAAGACTGAAGACTATTTCCTTTATCAACCAAACTTGTAGTCTCATTAAAAAAAATCAAGTTAGTTTGACAGGAGCTATTTTCCATAAACACCTTTTGATTTACATTACACTATGCCCCATTGTCTTGCCTGGGATCAGTGTCCAACTGGCAGGCCTATAACTACCCAAGTCATCCTGTTTATCTTTAATAAATATTGGCACAATATTAACTTTCTTCCAGTCTTCTGGAACCTCCTTAGTGTCCTCAGATATATTGAAAATCAACATTAGCAATCTAGGAAACTCCTCAGCCAGCTCTTTAAAAACTCTTGGATGCAAGTTATCTGGACCTACTGATTTTGAAAAAAAGCTGCTGTTTCACATCCACCTGAGATACAAGTGGAATAGAAAGAGTGACATACAATAAGACTTCCCATATATGATATGTCCTCCCCCATTTACTGAATACTTCTGTATTTTCTGCTTTATTATTGATAATTCTACCATTTCCACCTATTAATGGACAAATACCATGGTTAGGATTCTTTTTGTTCCTAATATACTTTAAAAACTCATTCTTATTGTCCTTAACTCTGCTGGACATAGATTTCTCCTTGAGCTGAATTTGCTCTACATCTCCCAGATTTATTTTTAATTACTATAGTGTTTTGTGCTAATAAATCCTCTTGCTGTTTCACTCTCAGAATATTCCTATGGATGCCAATTTACAGTAATAATTTATCAGAAAATATGCAAGACTAGTGCATGGAGCAAAATGAAAAAAAAAGTACTTTAAAGAGATTTATTGCATTGCTGGTGTTTTAGCATCTGTGACTTAGGCCCATTAGTATTTTGTTTTCCTCCTCCCAGCATCTGACAATATATATGTTCAGGTTTAATAGTGGATATTAAATATATAAAGATTATGCATTGTATGGCCACATAGATCATTTGTAAGGAGTTGTTTGGGGGCAAAAACAATATTAAAGACAAGTTTCTCTCCAACTTTTGTTGTGAGTTCTCAAATGTAGATGATTAAAAGAATGTAAATACTCAGGCAAACACAACAGACACACATGCAAAGGTATGCAAACATGTTACCATCTTGTACAGAAGATGCATAATAATGGCCTGATCAAACTCCCATTGACATTCTTCCTTTAACATGGATGGGAGTTGGCCCTAAACAACATAATAAGAAAGCAGTAACCATGCATATTAACTGGACCCAAAAAAAGAACAAAATTTTGCATTTTTTTAAACTTGATTATTTTTTCAATTTTTTAATTTAAAACTCAAAATTTTATTGCAACATTTCAACTGCTTTCTTAGTTAGAAAAAAATGTGTAACATTTTGCGGCAATTTCTTCCTTTTTGGTTTTAATTTTCATGTACAAATAATTTTGACCAGCTCTAAGGCAAATTAATAAATTAATTTAAGGTAATGCAAGTCTCCTCCTCTCCCTTTCTTCCTCCAAATCCCTCCTCACAACCCATTACCTTTGTGCAGCATTCTACTTAACTGTTACCTGGTGGTCTCCACACCGGTAATGACTATTCCGTCCTGTGTTTGTTACTGCTACTCACAGGGGGCTCCATCCTTCAAGGTACTCAACTGGTTTTTGAGGGGATGAGTGCCTTCTTGTCTGACTGAAGTGCCAAATCCTGGCTCCAACACCTACAGAAGCATCTATGGTGAGATTTCCAAAAGTAATCATTGTTGCCACAACTCTGCTCTCATTGAAGTCAATGGAAAAGTTCTCATTGTCTTCAGTAATGTGTTTGAAAATCCCATCTTTGGTACCTTAATCTAAGAGTACAAAATGTTTTGCCAACAGGTCCCACTACTGAATGCTTGATTCTGCATTTAATATCCTGAATATTCGCTTAGGCATTGTAAATATATTTATGAAACTATTGCCATTTGGGAAGTGCCTCAATCAATGGAAACTTGCCTGAAGGACTTGAAATGAATCCAACATTACTTGATTAGTTTTTGTTTGTTTTGTTGTGATGGTTTTTGTTGTTTTTGAAATTACATTATATACTAAAGCAACTAGCACCATCTTAATGAAAATCTGCTACACTAAAATATTCCAGACTGTCCAAGCCTTTACATTTTAGAGTGTGTAGAAAGCAGAGCCATTTTGATCATTTTGCCTGAGATTACCACAGTACTGAAAATTCCAGTTTCCCAATAGAAGGATGTAAGTACAACCTTTGTGTGCCTAGCAGGATTTAAACATTTGGATTATACTGAAGCATCTTGGCAGAATCATTTCTCCTGTTTCAGAGAGAGAATTTTTTTTATATGTCATGACTGGTCAGTCCCTTAAATGCAGCACGGACCTAATAAACGAAGCAAGTTTCAACAACATCTTAATGCAAGCTTCTTAATCTCCTTTTGTAGGTCTAAATAATGGAGTTTTATTATGTCTTGCTTAGGAAGGATGGTCCTGATCATTCATTTTGAAATCATGGCAGAACCCATGGCAGAACCCCAGAAACAAAACACTCAAAATCAACAGTTAAAAAATGAAGAAAGACAGAAGAATTTCTTGAGATGGGACACTTTCACATACTCTGTTAAGAAACAATGAAGAGATTATTTTATTTTATTTTATTTTTAAAGAAACAATTTAATAGAAGACTTAAAATTCTTAAATTAGAACCAGTCCGAAATTTTAAAATATTTTTTCATCAGAAAATGCAAATTTGTCAAAACTGAAACTTTTTATGCAAATGTCTCAGTTTTAACAAAAAGGGTTTCAGGAAGATTTCTCAGGAATAGATGGAATTAGGGTCAAGTAACTTGACACAGCAAGAATTTGAACCTGATTGTCCCATAGTTCTTGGAGGACTATAACCACCAAACTGTTAATTACTCTTTGACAGTGTTCTGCCTTCCCTTCTTCCATTCTCTGCCCCCAACCCCAGTCTCATTTTCTTCTACAATGGAATACAAACAAATGTTGAGACCTCAGTTTTTTGGTGAAACAGAAGTGTTGTTTTCTGGCCAGCCCTACTTAAAAGTAAATTAAAACTCTCCTGAATGAAACACACAGGAACAAAAAAACAAGTCCTCTGATCTCTCTAAATCCCCTTTGCATCACTCCAACAAAGGGGGCTAAAAGATGATTAACAGTGGTACCTGAGCATTAATTTTGCATATGGGAATCTTCAGCTAATATAGGGTTGCTGCTATTGTCTTATTTCTCGCTACAATGTAGATGGCTTTGCAGAATTTGTTAGGGGCTTGAACAAGGCATGTTAGGGCAGAGTAACATGAGTGCCAGGGATCCTAGTTAGTGGAGTAGCTCCAAGTGAGCCATTAACCACAATGAATTTAGGAGTTCATAATTCAATGCCCAGAAAAAGTCCCATCCTGACCTACAAAAGGAGTAGAGCAGATCTTTGTTGAGTGGTAGCAGAATGTTATGAATGAGAGAACCTTGGACAACAACATGTGCACTAAACTAAGGGGTCAGGTCCTCAGCGGGTATAAATTGTCATAGCATCAGTGACTTCACTGGAGTTATTCTAATTGGTACCAACTGAGGGTCTGACCTGAATATTTTGGTTTATTTGCTTTTTATATGTAGATATGATCATTTAAAGACCTGTTTGGAGCCAACAGTAATCATCCACCCCAAAAGAGTCAGAGGTTTGTTTGGCCTAGACCAGTGGTTGACAGGTGGTGTTCTGCAGCACATTGCTATGCCAGTCAGGCACAAAAAGGTACACAGAAGAAATATTTGGAAAACTAAATGTAAGAACAAAAAAGTGTTCCCTTGTATTGTAATTAGTGTCAGAGACAGATCACAGTCTGTACTTTTGATCTCTGGAATGAGGCCCCTTTCAAATATTATACAAGGGTCACATTCCATTCCCCAAAGCAAGGTTAAGATGGCAGGTTGAGTCCTGCAGAGTGGGGAAAGGGGAAAGAAGGTGGAGAAACCCACCTTCTGATTGGCCATCTGCTTCAGTCCAGAAGCAGAGCAACCAATCAGAGCTCAATCTCCCTCTCCTCCCTGCTCTCCACTTCGGGGCAATGGGCCAGCTCCTCTGCCCCTCCACCTCCTTCCTGCAGCTGCCAGTGGAAGGCAGAGGAAGAGCCACTAGCAATCTGCTCCAAGCCTGGAAGATGATTGCGGACCCCACTGGAGTCCTCCTAGGGGTGGGAGAGGAGAAGAAAACAAGGAGAAGCACAGGTGGGAAGGGGTGAATTGCTGGAGTGGGAGATCAGAGTGAGGTGACGGAGCTGGGGAGGAAGAATGGTGGGTCACGCCCCGGTCCAACTAATCCTTTCGTAAGTCTAAGGAAAGCAGTGTTTCACAGGAGTTTCCAAAAGCGAGCCCGGCAAGGGTGTGGAGACGTGAAGGTGGGTGAGGAAACACACCCCGAGGGAGAGAGGGTGGGCAGGCAGATGGGCTTGTCCGGGATTTGAACCCGGGACCTCTCGCACCCTAAGCGAGAATCATACGCCTAGACCAACAAGCCACTTTGGTTGGGCTCTGGCCTCAGCAGTTTAGGCCAAAGCCCAACCTGCCTGTAACTGTTCACCACTTCTAAACGGCGCTCCTCCAGTGCCACGATACCCCAGGCAACGGTGTCTGGGCGTGTGCCGTCGGGCACCGGTAGGTGGAATCCAGCGCCCGCGTCTTCGGTTCCCGGGGAGGGATCCGTTGAGGCCACGCCAATCAGGAGAAGAGTGGGTAGAAGAAAAGAGCTAGAAAGTTGCAAGAGTCCTCCTTTCCAGCTGAGCTGGGTGCTCCATTCTCCACTTGGGGGGCTAGCCCTGAGAGCTGGGCGGATAGGGTGCGGGCTGCGCCAGCTGTGTCTGGGCTTTTCTGTCTGAGCCGGGCGCTGGGTTCTTGTCTTCGGGGTGGGAGCGTGTGGCTCTGCGGAGTGGGCGTCCGGCCTCCGGGGAGCTGGCGAGCTCCTCCAGCTGCGTAGGCCCACACTTAAGCCTCTCCCCTTCCTTGGGGTGCCCACTGGAAAGCCTCCCCAGCCTGTGCTCCAGCTGGACTCTTAAGCCTCCCTGCGTGGCTTGCGCTGGGGAGCAGGAACCCCCGTTGGGCGTCATTTGCGGGGACATGGCGTCAGGAAAGCATTTGGGCCACCAGGTCAACCCATAGGGTCCAATGGGTGGAGGATGCCGCCGACTCCCTGTGGGGCCACCTCAAGCCGGTCCTCCCGCCAGCGGCCGTCCGGCCTCTCCTCGCCCCAGTGGCCCTTGCGCCACGTGCTCAAGATGCTCCTTCCGCCATCGGGGGAGGCGGCCACTCCGGCTCGCCCTCTGCAGCCCTCAGCCCCCGTCTGCCACCGGGGCAACCCGGCACTGCGTTGAGCCGCTAAGGCAGCTGTGGCTCGACAGGCTGTTGGAGAAAGAAAAGGTAGCCGGGGCAAATCGGGCCAGCAACGAGACCTCGCGCCAGGGCTTGTCCGGGAATTGAACCCGGGACCTCTTGCTCCCAAAGCAAGAATCATGCTCCTAGACCAACAAGCCACAGCCTGCTGCTCACGGCACCCTCGCGCCCACGACTGAATGAAAGGGCACGCTCCCTGTGGAAGGCGTTAAGGTGGCCAGCTACTCCTATCAACGCCACGGGCTGCACCTGGAGGAAGAGCCAGGGGGCAGAGATGGAGTGCAAGCGGACTCAGCTGGGCCGGAAGAGGCAGGGCCTCGAAAGCCAGGAAGCTGGCGAGAGACAGAGGCAGCTGCTGGGACAGGGCACTCGCTCCCTGGGAGGATTTGGAGCCGGTACACCCAGAGCAAGGAGGAAAGCCAGGAGTTTTAGGAAGCAGTCCAGGGAAGGAGCAGTCCAGGCAAGGGGGAGAAAGCCCAGAACTGCTGGGCGGAGGGTCCCTGGACTGGATCCCGCAGAAGAGGGCCCGTCCGGGTTCCCCTACCAGCCACCGAGGGCATGGCCTAGACCAGGCGCAGGGCACTGAGGGGCACGACGGGACCTGGGTCACCGTGGTGGTGACAGAGAATGGAAGCCCTGTACGCTGGAAAGGGGGGGAACGCCGCGTCCCCTAGCCGGAGGGCTGAATCCCCCAGAGGACAGCGGCAGCTCCTGAGAGCGAGAGAGGGGCTCCAGAGGAGTAACTGACAGGGTGTTACCGCTGGTTGGGGGGTCAGCCTGAGCCAGCCTATTCCCAGGAGGAGCGGTGCGCGGACCCGTGCCGTCACACTAACCAAATGGAAAGAAGAGCAGGAGAAGCACCCCATGGGGGAAAGATGAGCCGCCAGCCCAGCCCCGAGTTCCCCGTAGAGCAGCAAAGAAACCACGGCAAGGGCTTGTGTGGGATTTCTGGCACCCTAAGCGAGAATCCTACCTCTAGACCAACAAGCCCCTCTGGCCAAGGAGGGGCTCGGCACGCCCCGGCCCGGAAGTTTGGGAGAAACAACAGGCCGCTGTCGGCATCAAGTTGAAAAGGACCGCGCCTCTCTTCAGCTTTCCAAGGTCATCTCCACGCCGGGTCTGTCACACCCCTGGAGCAGCAAACCAAATGTACACCCTAACGCCACTCTCACGCCACAGGATTGGGGAGAAAAACCCAGGCAAAAGTTGGGGGAAAAAAAGAAAGGCAAACAGACCCTTTGGCGAGGGCTTGTCCAGGAGCTGACCCTGGGGCCTCTCGCACCCGAAGCGACACTTGGACTCGCCAAAGTCAACAAGCCGTTTCTTTGGAGCCGTAGCGATCATCATTTCCCACGTTTTTCGCAACCAAACCGAACCAAGCCAAGCCGAAGGAAACCAAACCAAGCCCCCCCAAGAACTGGCAGAGTTAGCCCTGAAATGAAAAAAAGGACTGTGCCTGACTTCACCTTTCCAAGGTCTCCTCCTCGCTCTCTCACGCCGTAGGTGAGAACCCTTCACCTGGCCCGAGGAACCAAATGCAGACCCTAAGGCAGCCCTCCCTCTCCGGGATGTTGGAGAGGAAGAGGAAGAAAAAACCCGCCACGGTCCGCTGCAAAGACAGGCTCGGCCAGAGCTGGGATGAAATTTGGAGCCGGGGTCTCTCGCGCCCAAGAGCAGACTCACGCCCCGGTCCAACTAATCCTTTCGTAAGTCTAAGGAAAGCAGTGTTTCACAGGAGTTTCCAAAAGCGAGCCCGGCAAGGGTGTGGAGACGTGAAGGTGGGTGAGGAAACACACCCCGAGGGAGAGAGGGCGGGCAGGCAGGCAGGCAGATGGGCTTGTCCGGGATTTGAACCCGGGACCTCTCGCACCCTAAGCGAGAATCATACGCCTAGACCAACAAGCCACTTTGGCTGTGCTCTGGCCTCAGCAGTTTAGGCCAAAGCCCAACCTGCCTGTAAATGTTCACCGCTTCTAAACGGCGCTCCTCCAGTGCCACGATACCCCAGGCAACGGTGTCTGTGCGTGTGCCGTCGGGCACCGGTAGGTGGAATCCAGCGCCCGCGTCTTCGGCTCCCGGGGAGGGATACGTTGAGGCCACGCCAATCAGGAGAAGAGTGGGTAGAAGAAAAGAGCCAGAAAGTTGCAAGAGTCCTCCTTTCCATCTGAGCTGGGTGCTCCATTCTCCACTTGGGGGGCTAGCCCTGAGAGCTGGGCGGATAGGGTGCGGGCAGCGCCAGCTGTGTCTGGGCTTTTCTGTCTCAGCCGGGCGCTGGGTTCTTGTCTTCGGGGTGGGAGCGTGTGGCTCTGCGGAGTGGGCGTCCGGCCTCCGGGGAGCTGGCGAGCTCCTCCAGCTGCGTAGGCCCACACTTAAGCCTCTCCCCTTCCTTGGGGTGCCCACTGGAAAGCCTCCCCAGCCTGTGCTCCAGCTGGACTC